>NW_022985470.1:0-48901 GCF_010093595.1 Mytilinidion resinicola
GGGTATATTCGCTAATTAACTTCTCGTCTATATACGGCTGCAACGGCTAGTACCGCGTTTAGTGCTTTTCTGTTCAAATTGCCTTTAACCGTATAAATACGCCGACTCGATTAATAACTAACACCTGGCTAAACCGCGCTAACCCGTTTATAGCCTCCTAAATTGCGGCTTTAACAGGTTTTTTCTCCTGCTTTAGGTCTGCGTTTAGCTTTTTAATATATACTAATAAATCCGGCCTTTCTATACCTACTAAATATAGCAACTACTGCGTCCGCTCTAACTATAGGTTTACTTTATCTCTCTCGCCGGCCTAGATAGTTATTTAGACTTGCTTCTCTATATTTACCTATACTTCTGCTATCTTCTTCCCTAACTGCGCCTATATAATCTTGCCGTTAACGGGAACAGGTTCTGGCCTGGCTTCCTGGCCTTGCCTAGGTTATCGCACTTTAAAATACTATAATCCGTGGCCTTATACAAAAAACCGCTGGTAATAGATATATTTAAATGCCTTTTTAATATATACCTGCACTCTTTTTTCTCCTAATTAACTTAGCCGTCCTGGCTTCCTTCCTGCTAACCACCTATAGATCTTTTGCTAATACTTTCTTATCGCCCTAATACTCTATAATATATAACGGCAACAGCCTAGTTCTAGTTAATATAATAATTTATCCGAATATAACAGCAACTAGCTAACTGGCGCTATAATACTGTCCGGTATTTTAAACTTACTTAGATACTGGATAACTCCGGGCTATTTGCGCACACCTTCTCTAATTAAATCGGCCTTTTTACGCGGTACCTTATAGATTTTTTATAAATAGCCTTTAATCTAGTCTAGCTATACGCTATGCCTGCACTCCTTATAAATAGCTAATTAGAATTCGGCTAAATGCTTAAAATACCTGCTCTTAGTACTAGATTTAGCTATTTTAAATACTTAGTCTACCTCTGGAATTAACTCTTACTTAATATTTAATAGGCGGCGACGAGTGCTACTTATAGGTTGCTAGGTGCAATTTCCACCCCCTTTTCGCCTCGCTGCCACAGTTACTGCGGTTGCCAATTACCCTAACCACCCGCCAAACTATTATAACTATAGCCCAACTTATAATATAACTATACCTGCCCGGGATCTATATATAACTATACAGGATCTGCGCTAATATATACGTCCGGGCTTAAAGTTCTCGTCCCTAACTAAAAATTAGGCCTATAGCTACCTTATTTACTGCTATACCTTCCTTACCTGCACCTAATACGCTATTATTAGATGTTAACTACGCCTGCCTTCTATAGGTATTAGTTCGGTGCCGCTGCTAATATTTATGTAGTGCATATAGCCACGGCTAGTAGTGTTCTACTGCGCGCTCGGTTACGGTTGCAGCGGTTCTGCGAACACTATAACTTCCACCTAACCCTAACTAACTATACAGGTTAACCTAATGCAAATCGGCTAGGGAGTGCAACTAAATACGCTGAATAATATACTAAAATTTAGTGCAATTCCGGCTGCGGGATATAAATAGAACCTGCCTCTAAAAAATAAATAGAATAAGCCCTGTGCCTGAATCTACGCCCTGGTCTAGTATTTTCTATCCTTAATAAATAAATGGAATAAGGGCTGGTTCTATTTACTGCTATAGGATAGAATTCTTTTATTTTTCTTTTTTAGCGGCTGGGTTATACGCGTTTACCTGGAATAATCGGGCTAATAACGCCTTACTGCTAAATTTCTAGTAATACACGCTAACTTTCTATATCTTTGCCTACTGTATAATACTCTGCTGTTTTTAGTAATAATATCCTTACTTTTATAGATTCTCCTACCTATACTCCTTTTTATAATAGGTCTATATATTTTATAAACCGCGTACTATAACTCTACACGGCTAGTTATTTTTATAGGTTCCTAAATATTTTAATCTATTATACTAAATAGGTAAATATAGCACAGGTTTAGCGGTGGGTGCTAGGAAAACAACCTATCTATTATTCTAGGCCTAATCTTCTATATCTACTACAGCCTTTTATATTAATTCCTAGTAGTACTTAGTTAAATGCATTTATAACTGCGTTTTAGTAATACTATAGCTATAAACTCGGCAAACTATAATATAGTACTGCGGGATATACTCGAAAATTCGGGTAAATTATTCTATAGCGTTTAATACGATTGCTATAATAATTGCTATAACGGATTTATAGTTTAATATAATAATAGGATAATAGAATATTAGATAATAGATAATTAATAAACATATTAATCGCCGTGTTAATAGCGGCCGGACGTGCTTTTAACTACTTTTACCGCTACTTAAACCCTTCCTAACGCCTTCTGCTTTTAGCTACCTAGATTATTATACTTATTACTTAACTATATATTTAGGGGATTTATCTATAACCTTATATACTTAGGTGCAACTAGTAGTATAGTAGGTCCTAATTTCCGGGTACCTAGGGCTTATAAATAGCTTATAATAACTATATCTATTATAAACTTTAGGTACTTAACTACCCTTCTATATTCGCGCCTTAACTGCAATTGCTGCGTACAGCCACGAATATTATTATAACCCTAACTACCCTAATGCGACGATAATAATATAATCTAACAGTCGTATTATTAATCCAAATAGTGTATTTAATGCGCAATAGTTAATAACTTTGCCGCAGCGTTAGAACTAGCAAATTCGGTTAGGGTTTACTATAGTATAATTTGATTTTCGTTTCTAAATTATATTATTACAGCGCACGGTTTAGTTTTAAATTATAATATAGTATATACTACGATATATTTTACCTATAGGTTAATAGGTAGTTTAATAACGCTAATATAAATACTAAAACGGCCTCTTTTAACCTTTTTTACTCCTTTTTATTAATTATATAACTGTTATTACTATTACTACTATTATTACTATTTTTCTTTTTATCCTACTCTACTATTATCTTAATCTTTGCTAATACTAACCCCTATTTACCTATTAACCTAAATACTAGCCTCTAGTTCTAGATATTACCCTTACTTTCTAACTTTTCTATCTTTTTACTATAAATCGGCTCTATTCTGCAAGTTCTCTAAATATAATAGATAATAGCTAACTAATATACGCTGTATTTAACTATTATCTTGCCCGTCTAGCGTGCGCTAAACGGCTTCTTATTTATTTTATTGCTGGTTTCACGTTAATTAATATAATTTATAGCTGCTAATTTAACTATACTAGCTTTAGATACTTGCTGCGCCTTCTAAATTACTATTTTAACTGTAAAATATAAATTAGCTAATACTCCCTTTCTTTTCTTAGGCTTATATATTAATAACTTTAACTACTCGCTATCTAATCTTTTTAAATACTTCGCCTATCTAGCGTGGTTTAACCACGCGTTAACCTTAAATCGGTTATTATCGGCCTAGATCTAACTGCTTACTTTCTTATTAGCTTTTTTAATATTAATTATTGCCTGTATAAATACGGCCTCTAATACCTTCTAGATAGAATTCTTCTATTTTTTTTTCTTAGCGGCTGGGTTGTACGCGTTTACCTAGAATAATCGGGCTAATAACACCTTACTACTAAATTTTTAGCACTGCACGCTTTTTTCCTATATCTTTGCCTGCTATATAATACTCTATTACCTTTAGTAGTAATATTTTTACTTTTATAAATTTTCCTACCTATATTCTTTTTTATAATAGGTTTATATATTCTGTAAACTATATATAATAGAATAATATAGCGCGCTGTTTTTACGGGCTCCTAAATACTTTAATTTATTATACTAAATAGGTAAATATAGTATAGGCTATACTACTGCCGGCAGGAAAATTACCTGCCTATTATTTTGCGCCTAATTTTCTAAACCTGCTGCGGCCTCCGCTATAGCCTTTTATATTGCAACCGTAAACTTTTAGTAGTATATAGCTAAATACTTTTATAACTGCCCTTTAGTAATACTATATCTATAATCTCTGTAAACTATAATATAATACTATAGAATATACTTAAAAACTTAGGTAAATTATTCTATACTTTACTATATAATTGCTATAATAACGGTTAATAAATTAAATAGATGCTCTTATATAGCAACTTACCTTTTTATCTATATTCTATTAAATTATACTATATTTTATTATCTTCTAATTATTAGGTATTGCACCTATATACCTATAGTACCTTATATATATAATCTACTACTATACCTTAATAATATAGGCTATAGAAACATAGTATAGCAGGTGTTCTAGCTGCTGTATACGGCTATAAACACTAATATTACTAATATAACCCTAACCTCTAATAATAATACTACGCCGCAGTTATATACTAATTCTAAATAGTATATTAAATGCGCAATAGTCGATAACCTGCCTATAGCAGTGCTTCCAGCAAAACCTATTAGGGTTTCCTATAGTATAGTTTAATTTTCGTTTCTAAATTATATTATTAGACCGCACGGTTTACTTTTAAATTATAATATAAGATATTTTATAATATATTTTACCTATAGGTTAATAGCAATATATTAATAATACAGCAATTATCTATTTTAGTAAAAAGGCAGTATTAATCTTGCACTTTAAGCCTTTACCTCTAGTTAATTTAGGACTATATAACGCGCTATAGCAGCCTTTAATATATAATATTAGCAGCTTTCTAATTAGCTCTACGGAATTATATTTTAACCTTAATTATAACTAAACTGCCTAAAGCTTACTGCAACTAAAGAGTATATAATTATATAATATATCCTTAACCTAAACTTATAAAAATTTGCGCCCCGGTTATATAAGGTAGCAGATATAGCAGATAAAGTACTAGCTGCGTGTAGTAGAATACTAGTAGGTAAGAACTAAACTTAACAGTTTATATTTTATATAAAGGAGCTTAAAATAGCTTTTAATTAGGTAAAAAACCGCTAAAAAATACTTTAGGAAGACCTAGAGGTTATTAATATATAGTTTACTTTTATATAAAAAACTATAGCTAAATATAGCGTCTACTTAGATAATATCTATAACTTTAATAAAACTAGCTTTTAAATAGGTATAATTAGTATAATAAAGGTTATTACAGGTTTAGAGAAATATATAAGGCCTAATCTTATTTAACTAGGTAACTAAGAGTAGGTTATAGTTATCTAGAGTATCTGCGCTGCTAAATATATAACCCTACTATTTATTATCTATAAAAAACGCGTTTATATTTCTATATAGTATAAGAAAGTAGAAATACTATATAATTAGAAGCTCTCTATCTCTAAAAACGGCTAGACTAATAATAAGCTTAGTTTTAAGTAGTTAAAGCACTTTAATATATATATAAAGGCGCGTTAGGTAGGGTTATATAGGTTGCTAATTTTGGACGGCTATAAGAGCTACCTTAACTAAGATTTTAAGAATTATTACGTTAAATAACAAATCTTTACCCTTTATATACCTGCGTATTTATTATATATACTTTAGCTACTTAATATAGTATACTTCTCGCTATTAAAGCTAAAGTACTCTTAATATATATAAGACTTAGCACGCCGACGCGTCTACTATATTAATAAAAAAGGCTTTCTACTAGCTTTTAAAGACGCGTTTTTCGACGTGTTTATATATAAAAACTATAAAAAGGCCTTTAAGGCCTCTAAATTAGTTCCTATTAACGCGCAGGTAGTTTTTAATCGCCTTAATATATAGTTATAAACCTTACTACTAGCACCTCTACTAAAAATACTATAGTAATTAAAAACCCTAAGTAATATATATAAATTTAGATTATAGTTAAGGCTAGTAAGTAATTCCTTTATATAGTTACTAATAACCGCCTAAAAAGGCTTCTTAAAGCTTATTAAAGGAGCCGAAAAAATACTATATAAAAATATACTTATTAAAGCCCGGGTTAAAAAGCTTAAAAAGCAACTAGCAGAAATAACTAAGCGTAAAGGTTATAAAAGAAAGCGAATCTAGACTAGCAGTATAATAGAGTATAGTATAGCAGTGTTATATATAGCTGCTAAAGTATCTAGAGTATTTAATCTATAGAAAAAAGTAGGTAGTAGAAATAGTATAAATAGGGCTCTACTAGCTTAACAGCGCTATAGAAACTATAGAGAGGCTAGGTATAATACGCGTATATATAAAAAGGATTAAGAAGCTTTTTCTAAATCTAATTTAAGTATATTATATATAAGTTCTATAGCTAGTTGCGAATAAATTAACTGCGCGTATATAGTGTTAGTTATACTAAGGAAAAGTAGCCGGCTTAGTAGTTTAGCCGGCTTAGTAGTAGAATATATTATATAGAATAATATTTATAACTAGTATATTTAAATAAAGGATAAAAACTGCGTTTTAATAGACGGCTATATATATAATATTACTAAGCAGATATAAACTACTAAGAATATTATAAGGTATAGAAATTTCCAGCCGCAGCCTATTAATATAGAAAGCGTTTATATATTACTTTTTTATCTACTTTATAGCGCCCTTAGTTCCTATAAATATATCTACTATATACTTTTCCCTAGTTTATTAGTATTTAAAAGAACTATATTTACTTAGAAATTACTAAAATAACTATATAGCTAGTAGTTTTACAGGCGGTATATAACTTTATAATAATAGAAAAAACACTTTCTAGCTATAGCTTTATATATAGAATAGCCCTATATTGCTTTTTTATAGCTGCCGAAATTAACCCTTTTTATTTAATTTATACTGCCTTAATCGGCCTATAAAAATAGGATTTACCTACTATTTTTACTAATTAAAACCTTCTACTTAGTAGCAGTTTATAAAATATTAATCTATAGATAGCTAAATACTATTCTAAAATTATTAAAAAAGTAAAGCAACTTTAGCCTATTATTTAAGAAACTAAAAAGAAAGTTTTTAGGTAAAAATCTTTTTTCCTTAATATATAGAAGTATTCTAAAAAAAAAGAAATATAGTATCTAGAAAACTAGCGCTATAATAAGCCTAACTATTAAAGTATAATAAATATAGATAATAAGGCCTTAAGGGCCTATATAGCTATTCCTAATAAGCGCGCAGATATTTATAAATTTTCTGCAGTTCCTTATAGATATTATAGTATCGACTATAATACCCTACCTACTAAAATTCTGCCGCAGATTACTATAACTCCAGCAATCTGCACCGGCCTACTACTATTAGCCGGCCTCCTGCTTTACTTATCCTGCTCTGCTTCTATCTTACTTCCGCTTCCTATTCTATCCCGCTCTAGCTACCTACTAGCTGCCCTTTTTTCCTATTACCTAATCTGGTAAAAACCTTGCGTACACGCGTGCCACGCGCCGAAATAGTATAGAGGCCGTACGCTACACGCTTAGCTACGCCCTTATATCCGGTAGCCTGTTTCCCGTCTTCCTATTCCTTATATAATATTTTAATTCTCTACGTAGTATTATATATAGCACCTAATTAACGCTTCTTTTTAAGCTCTTAACTTTTTGCGTGTAGCGCTATTATAATATTATATTATATCTACTTTTACTACTATAAACACCCCTGCTAACCTAACTATAATACTTCTAGAGCTTATTAGCTCTATAAAGGAACAGCAGGCTGCCGTAATAGAAGTTCTATCCGCCTAGAAATAGGAAATTACTGCTCTACAGAAGGAAGTAGCCGTAATTTAGTCTAAATCTACCTCTACTCTACTACTAGCGCCCGACTAATAATTTACAGGGCCTTCTGTTTACAAATTAAATAATAGCTTAATACCTGCTAATAATATAAACTATATACGGACCCTAACTATTAAAGTTACTCCGCCGACTTTAATAGACTTTTTTTTAATAGCCGCCGCCCTGCCGACTCTAAAAACCGAACGTCTAATTAACCCTCCGATATTTAAGGGAAGTTAAAAAAAACTTCTAATCTTTATCCGATAACTATAGTATAAACTGGAAGGAAATACTAATTAATACCTAACTAAACGTGCTTACCTGCTATATACTTACTCTTAATTAGAATCTAACCCGTTAATACTTATTAACTTTTTAATAGACTAAGATATCTATACTATTAATTAACTTATCTAATTCCTGCAGGCTATATACGGCAATCCGAACTAGAAACTTACGTTCTTAAATTAACTCTATATACTAAAGCAAGGAAGGCGTGCCTTTATATCGCACTTTACTAAATTCTAATAACTCGCCGCTAATACAGATCTAAATAAAGCTGGCCTAATAACTTAGCTCTAATACTCCCTCTCTAATAAACTCTGCTATATAATAGTTAGCGCTACTACCCCGGATAATCTAAATAACTATGCTAACTTAATCGCGAAGTATAATAACAATCTATAATTCCTGCCCGGCCGATTTTTTTAATATTCCCCTCCGTTATAAAAGGACTTAGATATAATAGAAATTAATATATCTAAATATACTCCAGCCGGCTTAGCTAAACAAGATAAATATTATTAAAAGGGCCTCTGCTTTAAATACGGAAAGCATAGCTATATCTCCTGTAATTGCTCTGTTCTCTTACCCTAAGTCCGATTATCTAGCATAGATAAGCCTTTAAGCCCCCAACCGCGTATATATACGCAATTAACTAATTCTACCTAATTTTTATCTGCCTGCTGTTTTTTTATATTTACTGCTTTATCCTCTAGCTCTAATTAATCTAGAGGTAGCTACTTATCCTGTATAAAAAAGCTGTTAAAAGCCCTGTCCCGGGGCTAAGTTGCCCCCCGGGACTATTCTAACCCCGGATTTCTATAAACCTGTTTAAAAAACCTAAACCTAACTCCTAGAAATAATAGATTCTTATCCCCGTTTCTATATAATAAGGCCCTACCTATATAAATACTATAGCTCTAATTAATAGTAGAGCTATAGGTATAGGTTATATTTATAGGAATCTGGCGCGCGTATAGAACCTCCGCCTTAACCCGCTTTCTTACGTTTTATACCTAACTAGATTTAATAGAAAAACGCTTAAAAAAGGATAGATTACGCACTCTACGCGAGTAATTTTTCGCCACCTAAACTATATAGAACAGATCTGTTTCTATATACTAGAACTCGGTAAATATAAGCTACTACTAAAATAGCCCTAGCTATATAAGCACTATATTAGATTTAACTATAATAACTAATAACTGTTGTTTTAATTGTCCTAATACTAGGCGTAATACCTGCGCAACTTCTAAACCTCTGTAATAAGAACTTATATAGAATAGCTTCCTAAAGCGCCCCTTATTAAGCAGTGCCTAATACCTTTAACCTAACGCTTTTACTTACAGCAATCGAGCCTGTCTATATAATACTAATATAATTACTAGCTTCCTAAAATAGTACGCTAGATAAATATACCCGACCCTAAACCTAAACTAGAAACTAAACCTAAAACTAAATCTAATTCTAAATTTAAACCTAATACCTAGACGGATATCTATATACTAAACGCGGCGTCTATAACCTAATTAGCCTAATAACCTAATTATAAAATCTTTGCTATTACTATTACCGATATTAATAAGGCCTTAGCTCTAAAAACCCGAACTAACCTAGCTATAAAAGTCCTAGTATAATATTACTATTTGCTAAAAACCTTCTCCTAATAGGAAGCTAATAAGTTACCTAAACACCGAATAACGTATTCTATAAGCAAGCCGTCTATCTAAGCGAGCCGTCTACTTTATTATAAAAACCGGCCTTAAATATTAATTGCTCTATAATGCTAATAGATATTAACTATATATAACTTATAGCCTAATCTGCAGCAACCTCTATATTATTTTTACATGTACGAATATTATGCCCTAGCTCGCCGCAGCGTTTATAGCACCGCGCGCTCCCGCTAGAATCTGCCCCGCTTTGCTGCCTTTTACTTTAGGCGTTTTTATTAAGCCTTTAAGCAGCTATTTAAGAGCCTGCTTCTATTATTAGAGTTTCTTCTCTCTAGATCCGCTTTTTTTTGCGCGCTTTGCGCTTTATAGCGGCTTTATTTACCTTTTAAAGGCTAGCAACTATATTACGCAGTAGCGTGGCTTAATATATTATCGTTGCAGCACCTTTAGAAAGGCTGCTAAGCGCATTAAGAATTGCTATAGGCGAGCTATTTTAATGCCTTTAAATATAATTATAAATTAAAGCTAATTAAGAGCCTAGCTTATAAGCGTTGCTTAGTGTTTTTAATTCCTATTAAGCCTCTACTATAGCAGGAGGTAACAGCGTATAAAGCCGAATATTAAGCTTTAAGAGCACTGCCTCTAGATTAAGCAGTATAAGGCCTGCGCCTTAAAAGCCTGCGCAAATATTGCTCTTTATAATTAAGTTATAGAAGGCTGCTTTAAATACTAGCAAGAACTTTAGCTTTATAATATAGTTAATATAGTAGTATATTAAGTCCTTAATTTAGCGCCTATATACCTTTTTTAACGGCGCAAAGCAGCTAATATTAAGCGGCTGCAGCAGGTGCGATAAATACGCTGGTATATAGAGAGTAATAATATTATTCTCCTTATAAATCTCTTTAAATTTAAGCGAGCGGTGGCTCTTATAGCTATTAATAATTAGCAGCCGATATATACCTATAGTGCGATCCTTTATATACTTATTAAAATACTGCAGCCAGGCAATACTAAGCTTATTCGTTGTCTAGCTATTATTACTTACTGCTATAACCTAGTCTAGTAGTATATTATTGCCCTTATACTATGCAGAAAGGTGGTACTTACCCGAAAAGATAATAAATAGCGGGATAGCCTATCCACAGGCATTAACTCCTTAGATTATTATTATCTATTCGCGATCGCCTAGCTGTATTAATTTTGGATAATTGCACTGCTTAGAGCCTATTACAACCACGCCAGTTAAAATAATACCTATTTAGAAGCCAGCTTTATTAAAGTTATATATATTTTTATCTAGAATGCTATACTTTGCTTTTATATTACGTATAAGCTTAAACTAATTACTAATTACCTTTAAATCCTTGTATAAAGCTCTCTAATAATTGTACTTTTAATTAAATTATGTTTTAAGCTTAGGTGTTCGCTTAATAAAGTTCTCTGGCTAGTTTTTGCTAATATAGCCGGCAGCGCGCTTAGTAAGCAATTTATTGGCCATCTCTTGTATAGTATATAGGTTAGGCGGAAATCTTTATAAATCCAGGTTAAGTATATATTAAATAATAACTAATTCCTCTAGCTTAGAAAGTTTCTTCGAATTAGGCTTAGAATTGCGTCGTAGGGTTGTTCTAGCGCGTTAATTTCGAAGTATGCTTCTAGGTACGTTATATATCGTAATAGCGCGCCGTTCGCTTTTAAATTGCTGCTAATTAATTACTGCGATAGCTATATATATTCGACCTTTATTTTATATTAATTGCACGTTATATTATCGACGCATAGTAGTTGGAAGTTAACGCGTCGCGTTTTTATAATAAAGTAGACGGCTTGCTTAGGTAGACGGCTTGCTTATAGAATACGTTATACGATTATAAAATTATGCTTAAAGACGGCAAACTGCACAGATTTAGCCTATTATACGGAATATTATAAAATAAATTAAAGGTGCTAAGGAAGTACCTTAATAACAACCTTGCGAAAGGATTTATCTATACTAGTTTATTACCTGTCGCCTCTCTAGTTATCTTTATTAAAAAGCCTAGAGGAGGCCTATAATTCTATATTAACTACCGCGCGCTAAATACTATAACTATTAAGAACCGATACCTAATTCCCTTAATTTAGAAGACCCTAGTATAATTAAGTAAGGTAAAATACTATATAAAGCTTAATATTATCTCCGTATTTAATTGCTTATAAATCGCGAAAGGAGATAAATAGCTAACTGCCTTCTGGACGCGATACGGCCTGTTTAAATACCTGGTAATACTATTTAGATTAGCTAACGCTTCTAGCACGTTCTAATACTACGTAAATAACGTGCTTCGCCTGTACCTAGATATATTCTATACTGCATATATTAATAATATTCTAATATACAGCGAAAACTTTAAAAACCACCAGCGTTATATAAAGCTAGTCCTAGAAGTAATAGAAGCCGCCGGCCTATAACTAGACGTTAATAAGTGCGAATTCTATTAGAATAAGGTTACCTACCTAGGGTATATAATATTAACCGGCGGAATTAGTATAGACCCGAATAAGATTAAGGATATTTATAACTAGGAAGTCCCCTATAACGTTAAGAACGTACGAGCCTTTATTAGATTTGCAAACTTCTACTAATAATTTATTAACAATTTCTCTAGCCTGGCCGCTCCCCTAATTACACTTATAAAGAAGAACGTTCTGTTCTAGTTTAATAAGTCCTACCGTGCGGTATTTAAACGACTTAAGACAGCGTTTACCACCGCCCTAATCCTCTGTTATTTTAACCCTAAACTGCTAATTATTATTAAGGCCGATTTGTCCGACTATATAAATACTAAAGTGCTCTCGCAAATAGATAAATAAGGAATACTCCGACCTGTAGCCTACTTCTTAAAATAATTAAGTTTTACTAAATATAACTATAAGATCTATAATAAGGAACTTCTAGCAATTATCTAATACTTTAAACAGTGGCGGCCTAAACTAGAAAGTATAGTATTCCTAATTTAGGTTCTTAGTAACTATAAAAACCTGCAGTACTTTATAACTATAAAGCAGTTAAGCCACTAACAGGCTTATTAGTCCGAATACCTGTCCCGATTTAACTTTTTAATTACCTACTAACCTAGCAAGTATAGTAAAAAGCCTAACGCCTTAATACGTTGTACGCAAAATGCGCCTGTATAAGAAGAAGCTTAAGCAGCCCGAAATTAGATACTGCTCTATCCCGACCTATTTACGTAGTTAAATCTAACAGAAACTAACTAAATAATTTAGGAGATTATCGAGAATAAATACCTAAATAATAAGTTTATCTAGGAAGTCCTAGAAATATTATGCTCCGGAGTATACTGCTTTAAGAAGATTACCTTAAGCGAATATAAAGAGCAAGATAGCAAGCTCTACTTCTGCAACTAAATAGTAATTCCTAATAATAATAAACTAAAGATTAAACTGCTTCGTCACGTGCATAATTCCCCTGTTGGCGGCCACCTTAGATATAGAAAAACTCTAGAAATCCTCTAAAAAAAATACTACTAGCCGTATATATTTAAAATAATCCGCTAATTTATAGTATACTGTTACACCTATTACTGTATAAAGGCTTTAAGAAAGAAGTATAATAGCTTTCTAAAACCCCTGCCTATCCTGCAGCGTTGCTGGTAAGATATTTCTATTAACTTTATTATTAAACTACTTAAATCTAAAGGCTGCACTAATATTATAGTTATAGTAGACCGCCTAAGTAAGTACTAATATATAATTCCCTGTAGAATAATTACGGCTAAGGCTATAGCCGATCTATTCTACCAATATATTTAGGTATATTACGGATTGCCTAATATATGCGTATCCGATTAAAGATCGCAGTTTATCTCCGTATTTTAGGATAAACTTTGTAAGCAACTATATATTAAAGCCTAATTATTATCGGCCTTCCACCCGGAAACTAATAGCTAAACAGAGAAGGCTAATTTAACGCTGGAATAAGTCCTCCGCGCCTATATAAACTATAAGTAAAATAACTAGGTTACCTAGCTACCGTCTGCTTAGTTTAAGGCGAATAATACCTAATCTAAATTAATAATAGTAACACTATTTATTGCTATTTTAGGATAATACCTAAAAATAGGCTTTAAACCGCTATTAGGAACTCTGCGCCCTGCCTATTAAGCACTATAAGCACTTAAGGCTAATTAGATAGTTAATAAAATATTAGATATTAAGCAGTTTATCCGCGAAGAAATAACTTAGGCCTAAGCAATATAAGAAGAATATACTAACTAAAAACATATAGGCGCACCGGCCTATAAAGTAGGTAATAAAGTCTAGTTAAATATACGGAATATCTATATAAATCGACCTGCTAAAAAGCTCGATTAGAAAAACCTAGGGAAGTTCCCGATTATACAGATTATTTTTCCGTACGCCTATTAACTAGGCCTACCTAAATCTATAAAAATATATCCTATTTTCTATATTTTATTACTCTATCCTGCTGCTCCGTAAGCTAACTACCTGCCTAGCTAGGAGTTGCCCCTACCTAAACCTATTTAAGTTAAAAAAGAGACTAAATAGTATATTAACTGTATTAAAGGCATGCGCCTAAACCGGCGCTAAAAGCAATATAAGTACTTAGTCCGATAGACTAGATATAATAACCTATTCTAGCAACCTGTTAATAACCTAAAAAATACTACTACTGCAGCTAATTATTATTACTACTACTCTAAAGCTTATAATCCTGTGTTTAATAAGCCCTATTCTGCTAGACCCTAAAACCTTAATTAAGATTCGATTTACAGCCCTACTCCTAATAAATAGCCGTATATATTACGAATAGCACCTTC
This sequence comes from Mytilinidion resinicola, assembly GCF_010093595.1. Taxonomy (NCBI): domain Eukaryota; kingdom Fungi; phylum Ascomycota; class Dothideomycetes; order Mytilinidiales; family Mytilinidiaceae; genus Mytilinidion; species Mytilinidion resinicola. The sequence goes on from NW_022985470.1 coordinate 14,459, forward strand.
TACTCGCTAAAAAACTTAGGTTTAAAAGGGGGGTACTATTATAGTATTAACCGCAATACTCTACCTACCGAAATTTTACCGCAGATTACTATAACTCTAGTAATTTACACCGGCCTACTACTATTAGCCGGCCTTCTACTCTGCCTACTCTACTCTACTCCTATTTTGCTTCCGCTTCCTATTCTGTCCCGCTTTAGCCACCTACCGGCTGCCCTTTTTTCCTATTACCTAATCTGGTAAAAACCTCGCGTATATACGTGCCACGCGCCGAAACAGTATAGAGGCCGTACGCTACGCGCTTAGCCACGCTCTTATATCCGGTGGCCTGTTTCCCGTTTTTCTATTTCTTATACAACGTCTTAATTCTCCACGTAGTATTATATATAGCACCTAATTAACGCTCCTCTTTAAGCCCTTAACCTCTCGCGTATAGCGCTATTATAATAATAGACGTATATTATCTACTACTTTTTACGCGTTTTCTATAGCTTTATATAAGTAAGTATTCTTTACTACTAGCTAATTTAGGTGTATTTAGCAGCTGTTTTTTTATAAAGCTATATACAGGCGTATATTTTCTAAAGGCTTAGATCTATTTATTTTCTTAGCTAGCTTTAGTAGTATTATGCAAATAATATATAAATAGACCCTAATAAATAGTTTACCGGGCTCTTTAAGCTAAATATATACGCAACTTACTTTTTTTTAACCCTTTTTTTCTTACTTTTATAGAAAGTTATAACCTCTATTTTTTTTCTAGAAAGCTGCTACTAAATATAGTTATTAGAAACTATTAGACAACTGCTACTCTAGTCTATTCCTTTTTTTTTTAGCCTTTTCTTTACTTTAGTGCTGTATAAATTACTGTAAATAGTAGGTTATAAGGTAAAAAGGTATAAACCTATTTACTTCCGGCCTACTATAATAGGCGGCCTGTTATTTTTATATTTTTATATTTCTACTTCCTACTTTAAATACTTCTTCTATAGCTAGCAGTTTACTTTAGCGTAAAAAAATATTATTATAAGTTAACTTCTAGGTAAAAAGGTATATAGTAAGGTAGACCGGTGCTAGTATATAGATAGTATATAATAAGCAATTAGGCCCCTTTTTAATAGTAGCGGCTCGCTTCTTAATATTATTATCCTTTATTTTTTTATTTTTAGCCTGCTTTCGGCAGTATATTAGGCCTTAGCCTCTACTTAGCATAATATAATTAAACTCTATTCTTTTCCTTTTTAGTAACGTATAATACTCCCTTTTATAACTATTCTAACCTATATTATTATAGTATTCTATTTAGTAAAAAGCTCTTACCTACTATTAAAACGCTTTTATTAGTAATTTTAGAAAAGATAATTAAGGTAGAAAACCCGAATTAATATACTTCTAAACCTGCTTCCGAAGTTTAAGATATACCTTATAAAATAGGGCTATATAATCTTTAGTTAATTCTAATATAGCTATCTTTAAATTAAATCTAATTAACTATAGTGCTTTAGTATACTAGGCAAGCGTTTTCTTTAGAAAATACGTATTAATATCCTACTAGAAGGTTTCTCCTTTTATTATATAAAGCTAATCTATATTAAAAGGTATTCTATAGTTTTAGATTCTAGGTCTAGGGTAATTATATAGTATATATAGCTTTCTAGTAATAGCGTAAGGCCTGTTCTTTTACTTCTAAATTAAATAGCTATTCTAGACCCGTATAAAGCTGTATAGCTGCTTTTAAATTATTAGAATAAAAAGGGTATAAAGAGAGACTTAATTAGCAAGTTAATTTTTTAAAAATTAACCCTAGAACTAAAGATTTTTAAAGTATATTTAGGTAAAATTAGCTTAGGAACTATATTATATAAGGAAAGAAAAAAGAACTAACTTTCTAGTAGTAAAGTAACCCTTTTAAAAGCTATAGCTACTAAAACTTAATCTATTAATTTAATATACTTATCCTGTATATATAGCAGTTTTTAAATAGAAAACCTTTTTACTTATATAATAATAGCTAATAGTAAGTATCTATAAGCTAGACAGTTTCTCTAACGTATTCTATAAGTAAGCCGTTTACCTAAGTAAGCCGTCTACTTTATTATAAAAACGTAACACGTTAACTTCTAACTACTATATATTAATAATATAATATATAATTAATATAGAATAAAGGTCGAATATATATAGCTATTACAGCAATTAATCGGCAGCAATTTATAAGCGAACGGCGCGCTATTATAATATATAACGTCCATAGAAGCACACTTTAAGATTAACGCGTTGGAATAACCCTATAACGCGATTTTAAGCCTAATTCGAAAAAGCTTTTAAAGCTAAAGGAATTAGTTATTACTTAATATATACTCGACCTAAATTTATAAGGATTTCCGCCTAGCTTATATACTATATAAGAGATAGCTAATAAATTGCTTACTAGGCGCGCCGCTAGCTAAGTTAGTAAGAACTAGCTAGAGAACTTTATTAAGCGAACACCTAAGCTTAAAATATAATTTAATTAAAAATACAACTATTAAAAAGCTCTATATAAGGATCTAAAAGCTATTAGCGATTAGTTTAAGCTTATACGCAATATAAAAGCAAAGTATAGTATTCTAGATAAAAATATATATAACTTTAATAAAGCCGGCTTCTAAATAGGTGTTATTTTAACAGGTGTAGTTATAATAGGCTCTAAGCGCCGTAATTATCCAAAATCTATACAGCTAGGCAATCGCAAATAGATAATAATAATCTAAGGTATTAATACCTATAGATAGGCTATTCTACTATTTATTATCTTTACAGGTATATACTACCTTTCTATATAGTATAAGGGTAATAATATACTACTAGATTAGGTTATAGCAGTAAGTAATAATAACTAGATAATAAATAAGCTTAGTATTACCTGGCTACACTATTTTAATACGCATATAAAAAATCGCATAATAGGCATATACCAGCTACTAATTATTAATAGCTATAAAAGCTATATCTCGCTCAAATTCCAACAGATTTATAAGGAAAATAATATTATTACTCTCTATATACTAGCGTATTTATTGCACCTGCTACAGCCGCTTAATATTAGCTGCTTTGCGCTAATAAAAAAGGCGTATAGGCGCTAAATTAAGGACTTAGTGCGCTACTATATTAACTATATTACTAAGCTAGAGTTCCTGCTAGTATTTAAAGTAGCTTTCTATAGCTTAATTATAAAGAGTAATATTTGCGCAGGCTTTTAAGGCGCAGGCCTTATACTACTTAATCTAGAAGCAGTGCTATTAAAGCTTAATATTAGGCTCCGTATGCTGTTGCCTTTACCTGCCGCTATAGAGGCTCTATAGGAATTAAAAATACTAAGCAACGCTCTTAAGCTAGGCTCTTAATTAGCTTTAATTTATAAGCGCATTTAAATATATTAAAATAGCTCGCCTATAGCTATTTTTAACTCGCTTAATAGCCTTTCTAAAGGTGCTAAAAGTATAATATATTAAGCTGTACTACTGTGTAATACTGTTACCAGCCTTTAAAAAGCAAATAAAGCCGCTATAAAGCGCAAGGCGCACAAAAAAAAGCGTATTTAAAGGGAAGAAACTTTAATAATAAAAGCAGGCTTTTAAATAGCTGCTTAACGGCTTAAAAAGAACGCTTAAAGTAAAAAGCAGTAAGGTAGAGCAGGCTTTAATAGAATCGTGCGGCGCTATAGGCGCTGCGGCGAGTTAGGGTATAATATTTATACGTGTAAAAATAATATAAAGGTTGCTATAGATTAGGCTATAAGTTATATATAGTTAATATCTATTAGCGTTATAGAGTAATTAACGTTTAAGGCAGGTTTTTATAATAAAGTAGACGGCTTGCTTAGGTAGACGGCTTGCTTATAGAATATATTACCTTAAATTATATATATTACGGTTAAATTTTAATCTTTTTTAGGTAGTTAAAAAATTAATAAAAAACGCTAATAGATATATAGGCTAAAACGCTAGTATAGAGCTATATAATATATTATAAATATTTATTAATATATATATAGATTTTAATTCTATATAAACCTAACTTAAAATACCTATTAATTAACTAAATAAAGTTTAGTCTAGGAATAATATATTCTTTTTTATAGTGCTAGAAATTCCTATACCGGCGTTTAATAGCTTCTAGATTTATTATATAATAAGCCTTAAAAAGTTAATTTTAGGTAATAATAAATTATTTCTACTAGAAATAGGTATATAGATAGGCGTTACTAACTATACACCCCCTTTTTACTCCACGCACACCCCCTTTTCGCTATACGTACACCTTCCCCTCCCCTAGTTACTTCACCACGATCTAATTGGCCCGGAAGGGTGCTCCGAGGCCTCCGATTCGCTCGCTTAAGTCGCTTACTAATTCCAATGCTCTCTCCAAATGCGGCGTGGCCATAATCACATCTTTATCCTTATCCTTATCCTCTATAATACACTTACTATAGCCCTTATACTGCCACCGCCACGGTCCTACGCTACTCTAGAGGAAGCTGAGGAAGCGCTTACAGAGCATGCAAAGGCGTATAGCTATGGCCTTGTAAAGTCCCGTTCAAAAGCTGATAAGAAGTGCCGTGAAACGAGGAAAATCTGGTTCAAATGCTGCTTTGCGGGCAATCCAGAGCCTACTGCACGCGTGCGCAGTACCTCCACCAATAAAGTAGACTATAAGATGAACGGTACACTCACTCGGCAGCCTCCTGGGTTTGATGGTTCACGTGTATGGCTATAGGAGACGGTGGAGGAAGCTTACAACAATTATTATCCTATGCTTAAACCTACGGCAGCCGCATGCAATAGGAAGCGCTTAGCATTGACGAATCGCCTTATTCGAATGGATACATCCAGCGGAACGAGGCCCAATGAGACGTATACAAAGCTGTTGAAGAAGGGGGTTACTATTACTGCGCACGACATTCTTAACGAGCGAACCCGGTACCGCAATGAGCTTCTCGGCGGCCTCACGCCTATACAGGCGCTCCTCTATATATTGGAAACCTCTACATTCTCTGCACCTGACGGCCGTGAACGGAAGTATATATACAGCTTCACAAAGGACCAGGAGAACCGGATTAAACACCTATTCTTCGCCCATCCAGATTCTATCGAGATCCTACGGTCTAACTACGACGTTATACTGATGGATTGCACCTACAAAACCAACCGATTCGGCATGCCCTTCCTCTATATCACCGGCGTCACGTGTACTAGCAACAACTTCGAGATTGCCTACTGTTTCCTTCCTAGAGAGAAAGAGGCCAACTACAACTGGGCAGTACAGCAGCTCTTTGAGCTCTTTCAACGCTATTCTATTACACCACGCGTTTTCTTAACGGATAAAGAACAAGCGCTAAGGAACGCACTACGTCAACAATGGCCTACGGTCGCGCGCCTCCTCTGTGTATGGCACATCGAAAAGAACATTGTTACTAAGCTAGCTGAGGTGTACAAGGAGGAACCTACGTACGCCGCAGGCAGCGCACCTCCTGCGCCTACAACGGATGAAGAGAAGGAAGCTGTACAGAAGAAGGAACACGAGAAAAATGGTGAATTCATTACCCGTTGGACGGCCACGATGAAGCTGGAAGTCCTGGCTTAATTCGATGAGGCTTGGACGAAGCTGCTTGACGACTACGAGGAACGACCTAGCCTTGTGAAGTATATGGAGGACGAGTGGTGGCCGTGTAGGTTTGTTTGGGCGACCTGCTACACTCGAAAGGCTCGGCACTTTGGTACAGTGTAAGTGTTTTCTCTTAACACTAAGACGTCCGAATTTGAAGCCTAAACTTCGCAAGGAGTTTGCGGACGTGTAGAACAAGCAGCGCTGAAGAGGACAAGAGCATAGCTCGAAGAATGACTGAGAAACAAAGAACTAGCAGATGTGTATGATGCTGACCGATTTTCTCACAGTGTTACATCACGGAACGAGGGCTCGCACGGCCTACTCAAGGGCTTCCTCCAAGTGTCAACTGGCCATCTATTCGACGTTCTCCTTAATATACAGAACCTCATCCTTAATACAAAGGCTAAGTTCGAGGATAAGGTGGCTAGGTGTCATGCTAGGACTCCGCATGAAGTTAAAGAGGCTGAATTCCGTGATCTATATCAAAAGGTGACGCCGCAGGCGCTTATTCTCCTCAAGAAGCAACTCCAAAAGGCCAAATCGAATGAGTACAACCCACTCAACTGTACGCATACATTTGTGTCTATCTACGGCATGCCGTGCGCGCATAAGCTGCACGATCCTCTACAACGGGCGCGTGCAAATCGACCAACAGATACTGTATACTATATACAACCAGAGGACATAGATCACCATTGGTGGTTCGTTCGGCCAGGAGTACATCAGCCAGCTATACCTTTTGGCCCGTTTGAGGATGTACTTGATCCTGCTGTTGTTGAGCGTCGTCGTGGCCGCCCTGCTATTGAGAGGAGAGGCCATCATACGTACAACAATACACAGAGAGAGCCATCACGATTTGAGGTTGCTATGGGTACAGGTTTGGCAGCTCGACGTGGAGGTGAACAGAACGGACAACAAGGCACAACTCTACGACACCTGCCCGCTTCTTTACAGCTAAATCCGGCCATCCCTGTCGCTCAGAATGCCCCTCAGTCGACGGCTACACCTGCTAGGACTGGTATTGATATTTCTCAAATTGATCCGGCCCTTCTTGAGCCTACAGCAGCACCTACAGCAGCACCTACAGCAGCACCTACAGCAGCACCTACGATAGCACCTACGACAGCACCTACGACAGCACCTACAGCAGCGCATACGGCAGCGCATACAGCAGCGCATACGGCAGCGCATACGGCAGCGCATACGGTTACACCTACAGTTGCACCTGCAGCTAAGAAGCGCGGTCGGCCGCCTAGTGCAAAGGATAAGGTACCGCGGAAGAAGGCAGCACCACGGAAGGCAGTACAGCGGCAGGATAGCGCTCATCCTCAGCCTCAGCCTCAACCTCATCCTCAGCCCCTTCCGCAGTTGGAGGAAGGGCCTAGCCGTGATGAGCTACTGCGCCAGCTTGCGGCATATAGGGCCCGAGAGGCTGAGTATCTTGCGGAGGTTGAGGGCTATATGGATCAAGCGGCGATGGAGGAGGGCCAGGAATAATGCAAAGGAGCTGTAACAAGGTGAGGTTTTGATAGTTTAGGCATGCTCCTAGGCACGTAGGCACGTAGGTAGCAATACAACAGCCTATATACACTGCAGGAAACGGGAAGAATGCACGATAAATGGGAAGGCTGCGCAGCCTTCCCATTTATATAGCTATACGTATAGCCGTACATACGGCCGTATATACGGCTGCAGTAAATGGGAAGAATGCATAGTAAAACGGGTATGCTGCACAGCCTTGCCTTACGTACAGCTACGCCTACGGCTCGCTGGCGCGCTGTCGCACGTGATAACAGTGAATGAGCGGAGCTTCCTCCGGCCTCTCCGGGCCAATTAGATCGTGGTGAAGTGACCGGGGGAGGGGGGGGTGTGCGTGTAGCGAAAAGGGGGTGTGCGTGGAGTGAAAAGGGGGTGTGCGTGGAGTGAAAAGGGGGTGTGTAGTTAGTAACGCCTATATAGATACCCTCTTTTATATCTATTAATTATGCCCTTTTAGAGCTCTAGAGCTATAAGCTATTTAACTATATAATCTATATTTTACTATTATTTAATACTATAGATTTTCTACTAAAGCCCGAGTTTATAGCGTAGTTATATAAAAAAATATTAGGTAATTAGGAAGCCCTTTTCTTTTAGAATAGTAAGGATTTCTTTATTTTTAAGGCTAACCTTAAAGAAAGGGCGCTGCTAAATGTACACCCTATATTTACTCGGTGTACACCCCTTTTCTACTCCGTATACACCCTTCTTACGTCTGATCTTCTGATTGGTCCGGAGGAGTGCTCCGGGGCCTCCGATTCGCTCGCTTACGTTTCTCACTAATTCCAAATGCTCTCTCCAAGTGCGGCGTGGCCACAAAGCATTACATCCTGATCCTCAACTTCCTTAATACACTCACCATAGCCCTTAAACCACCACCGCCACGGTCCTACTGTACGCTAGATGAAGCCAAGGAAGTGCTTAGAGAGCATGCAAAGGCGCAGGGCTACGGGATCATCAAGTTCCGTTCAAAACCAGACAGAAAGACGAAGGAAACGAGGAAAATATGGTACCGATGCTGCTTTGGAGGCACCAGAGAGTCTTATGCACGCGTGCGCAGTACGTCTACTAATAAAGTAGACTGTAAAATAAGCGGTACGCTCACTCGGCAGCCTCCTGGAGTTAATGGCTCACGTGTTTGGCTATAGGAGACGGTGGAGGAAGCTCACAACAATCACAACGCTATGCTTAAACCTACGGCAGCCGCCTGTAATAGGAAGCGCTCGGCATCCACAAATGCCCTTATTCGAATAGATGTATTAAGCGGAACAAAGCCTAATAAGACGTATACAAAGCTGTTAAAGAAAGGGGTTACTATTACAGCGCACGATATTACTAATAAGCGCACCCGGTATAGGAACAAGCTTCTCGGCGGCCTTACGCCTATCCAGGCGCTCCTCTATACATTAGAAACCTCTACATTCCCGGCACCTAACGGCCGTGATAGGAAGTACATATATAACTTTATAAAAGATAAGCAGAACCGAATTAAACACCTCTTCTTTGCCTATCCGGATTCTATCGAGATCCTACGGGCTAATCACAACGTTATTCTATTGGATTGCACCTATAAAACCAATAGATTCGGTATACCCTTCCTGCATATTACCGGCGTCACGTGTACTAGCAACAACTTCGAAATTGCCTATTATTTCCTGCTAAAAGAGAAGGAGGCGAACTACAACTGGGCAGTACTGCAGCTCTTTAAGCTCTTTAAGCGCTATTCTCTTATTCCACGCGTTTTCTTAACAGATAAAGAACAAGCTCTAAGGAACGCACTATATTAACAATAGCCTACAGTCGCGCGCCTCCTCTGTATATGGCATATTAAAAAGAATATTGTTACCAAACTAGCTAAAGTGTACAAGGAGGAACCTACGTACGCCGCAGGCAGCGCGCCACCTGCGCCTATATTAGATAAAGAGAAGGAAGCTATTTAGAAGAAGGAACAGGAGAAAAGGGGGCAGTTCCTTACCCGTTGGACCGCCACGATAAAGCTGGAAGTTATAGCTTAATTTAATAAGGCTTAGAAGAAGCTACTTAACAACTATAAGGAGCGCCCTGACCTGGTAATATATATAGAGAATAAGTGGTGGCTATACAGGTGGAATTAGGCCACCTGCTACACCCGTAAGGTGCGGCACTTTAGTACTATATAAGTGATTTTTCTTAACACCAAAATATCTAAATTTAATACCCAAACTTTGCACGGGGTCTATGTATGTGCTAAATAGGCAGCGCTAAAGAGGACAAGAGCATAGCTTAAAGAATAACTAAGAAATAAGGAAGTGGCAGAGATGTATAATGCTAATTCGATTTCTTACAGAGTTATATCGCAAAACAAGGGCTTGCACGGCCTACTTAAGGGCTTCCTTTAGGTGTTAACTAGCCATCTATTTAATGTTCTCCTTAATATACAGAACCTTATCCTTAACTCTAGGTCTAAGTTTAAAGATAAAATAGCTAGATATTACGCCTATACTCCGCATAATATTAAAGAACCCGAATTCCGTAACCTATATTAAAAGGTAACGCTGCAGGCGCTTATTCTCCTTAAGAAGCAGCTCTAAAAGGCCAAATCGAATAAATATAACCCACTTAATTATACTTAAACGTTTAAGTCTATCTATAGTATTCCGTGTGCGCACAAACTGCATAATCCTTTACACCGAGCGCTTATAAATCGGCTAGATCCGGTGCTCTATATATAACCGGAAGAAATAGATTACTATTAGTGGTTTATTTGGCCAGGAGGATATTAGCTAGCTATTCCTTTTAGGCCTTTTAAGGATGTAGAGGATCCTGCTGTTGTTAAGCGCCGGCGCGGCCGGCCTACTATTGCGAGGAGAGGCCATTATACATATAATAATACGCAGCGAGAGCTATTAAAATTTAAGATTGCTACAGGCACAGGTGCGGCAGCTAGACCTACAGGTATACCTACAGGACGCACGCCGACAGTTCCACCGCCAGGACCGCCTATTTTCGTAGCCCCCCGTCCAGCTCCTGTCGCTTAGAGTGCTCCTTAGTCGGCCGCTACACCAGCTATTACGGAATTCAACGATTTGCTTACTAATCCGCCCGAGTTTAAGCATGTAGTAATACCTAGGCCCCCCCCTACTGCCGCACCTACGCCCGCACCTACTACTGCATCTACTGCTGCACCTAAAAAGCGTGGCCGGCCGCCTGGTGCAAAGGATAAGGCACCTAGGAAGAAGGCAGCACCACGGAAAGGGGCTGCGCAGCGTCATAATAGCGCTCATCCTGAGCCTCAGCCAGCTCCTCAGCCTTAGCTAGCTCCTCAGCCTCAGGCAGCGCCAGCGCTGCTTCCTTATAAGGAGCTCCAATGTTAGATGGCATTGTACGAGCAGTATATGGAGGGGTTGATGGATTAGGATAGCCAGGAAGGCGCGGCGGCGATATAGGGGGGCCAGGTTTGATGCAGAGAGGCCGTAATAAGGTGAGGATTTGACTGTTTTGGCATGCTCATAGGCACGTAGGCACGTAGGTAGCAATACAACGGCCTATATACACTGTAGGAAACGGGAAGTATGCATAGTAAAACGGGTATGCTGCACAGCCTTGCCATAAGTAGCCTCACGTACGGCCTCACGTACGGCCTCACGTGAGGCCTTACGTGTAGCTGGCCTATATATATAGCCTCACGGAAACGGTAAGAATGCACAATAAAATAGTAAGGCTGTACAGCCTTCCCATTTCATATAGATGCGCGTGAGAATTAAGCGCCGGAGCTTCCTCCGAGCCCTCCGGACCAATCAGAAGATCAGACGTAAGAAGGGTGTATACGGAGTAGAAAAGGGGTGTACACCGAGTAAATATAGGGTGTACATTTAGCAGCGCCCATTATATAGGGTGGTGGTGCAGGGTTCTCGGCACGATTTTAAGGTTTCGATTTTCAATTTTCGTTTTTCGAATTGTTGCACTCTTTATGCTAATAGACCACCGTAGTTTGGACCGATCTGACCCGCCAGCCGCATCGACTAATAAGGAGCTGCAGCATTGTCATTGTCAATCGAGCTAATGTCTACCCTGGTAAAACCTTAATAAGTGTCGGTGGCTAGCTGAATAATGAGTCATCCTACCGACTCAATGCATAAAACTAATCGAGCTTTTACCCAGGCAAAGGTATGTATGCTTGGAGGATGAAGAACGGGTTATATTTTGACGCTCTCGAATCTCGGAAAGCCTCTACAAGAAAGCAGACGGATAAATCACCCTTTGACTGCGAATGCAGACCTTAGCCGCGATCATTCGCATTCTTCGGGCAATCGCAGCCAGGCTTTGAAGATGATTCCAGACTCCCCGTCCGAAGGATAGGCAAGCTCAGCCGCGGCTGAAACGCCATCTCAAGTCGGGGCATATCATCCGACTCTCGCAATGAGAGCCTGTTATTCTCAGCTGAGAGCGTCCTGCAGTGTGTGCTCAATACAGCAACGAGCAAGCTGAAGGTAGGCAGCGGAGACTGTAGGTTGCATAAAGAGCCGCTCTCTCCTGCCATCTTTTCTTCTCCGCCAACAGAGTTTCTTCTTCACGAATATCGACAAGATGAGCGGCGAGCCAGCAGATTCTTCATCAGTTCCTCCTTTCAAAGGACCCCCAGCACCCCCTCTCCCGCATCTGATTGCACACAGGTCATCGCAAACAGGTGATACTCTTCATATAGCTGCTGCTTTGGCGTTATATGACTTTGTCGACGTGATAGTCGTCCATGTTGGCGCTATAGGAACCACCGAGGGGCTCTTGAACTTTTATCGCCAAGCTACAGACCCAACATATCCAGGTGCAGCTATCAGTCCTAACAGTCCCGCCACCAACAAACGCGTGAAGGTCGTGTACGCCTCAAACGAAGCAGCGGCTGAAGCCCTCTATACGACCTTGTCATGGATCAAAGCATCGGACACGACAGTTCAAGATTATTTCCCCAAAATCCTGGCTGCCGGTGACCTGTCGTCCGAGACTTCAAAGGTTGGAACAACACCGGCTGTACTTAAGCAGATCAAACCCTTTGACGAATTCAAAGTCTGTGGTCGTCTTTTCCTTCTTCTGAGACAACATGCTGACGTGCAATAGGCAAACTACCTGAAGAACAAGATTGGTGGTGTATATCAATACATGGGCAATCTCGGCCAGGCAACCTCGGCCATCGCGGAGAAGTTCAAGAATCCTCAAACTTCAGAGAACCAAAAAGCTTTGTATACCCTACTTGCCAAGAAGCTTACTGCTAGAGACTTGGCCTCGGCAGATATCATTAAGGGCACCTTACAAGAACCAAAGTTTGGCCAACAATTCCTTCCGGATGCAGACCCCAACAAGCAACCGTTCACGCCCGTCGTCCTTCTATGGGCTCGCTACACAGGTACTAACACCGCAATTGCTCACAACCCGGAAGGTGATAGCTGCGTTCAAGGTCAGCGACAAATCAACGACGTTCTAATTTCACTTGGCTTGAACGTTGTCACGATCGGCCATGGCCCAAGAGGCAGCCAGCCGTTCAAAGGTCATTTTGACGTGGGAGAATTCTACAAGGAAGCAGATACTCCGATCAAAAGTGACAGGGCGACGCAGCAATCTTTCTTCCTTGCATTGATGGAGAAGTATCCGGGCCGGGTGTATCAAATTGGACAAAAGACTGGAGGCATGGACGGCGCTGCTTTGCTCGGCATCCCGACCATCTATCTTGAGCACAATGGCAGTGCGGCCATTAAACGGATGGCGAAATGGACCAACGGCCAATTGCCTTTCTACCGAAACGTCATCACGGAGCAGCCGGCGCCCGCGGTGGTTCGAGCGCAAAAAGCATTTATTCCAGACACACAGCCCTTGTACAACGGATGGAAGACTAGCACAGAGCAATTGCAGCGAGCCAAAGCGCGCCTTGCTGCTATGTTCTTTGCATTTCCGAAGGAGATGGGCAGGGACGACTTCGTCCTAGAGCCTTCGCCAGAAAACCCACCGCCCAGTGTGAAGCCAGACAAAAAGGACGCATGGAGGCTTAATCAGGTCAAGGTGGCGAACAACCTGAGGTTCGCCAAGATCGTTGACTTTATCAAGACTCTCGAAGATACAGATGTGCAGGAAGACAGGATCAATCCAGCCTTGGACGGCGAGTGGACGAAAAAAGTCCACTCCGTCAACCAAGATCCAAATCTTCCCCACGGGGCCGCAGGATACTCGGATGGGGATCTTGTCAAAATCAAGAAGGCAATGGAGGAACTTGTCCACGATTATAGCACTGAAAAGCAAGCGGTTGTTCGGACGGCGTTGGGAGCGTATCAAACGAGGCTAGAGGCCAAGCTCTGATGGCACAACCGAGAGACTTATTCATACATGCCGGGATCAATGTAGATACGCAAAAGGCTATAACAATTGGCTATATGAAACAAAAGAATGGAAAGTAAATCTCTCGATCCCGTTGTCGCACTTCTCCTTTGAAAATATCGTATTTCAAACCCTATCATGATGACTTTTAAATCCCTATCTATTCAGACCACGAGACTTCAAAGTGGCAGGCTCACGTGATCCAAATAGATGCAACACATTAAAATTGAATTGCTCCTTCTGGTCCGGTGCATATGTGCTCACAAGGTCTGTATAGTGTAGGGAGCTTTAACTCAAGATGCTTAGAGGGTCAAGCTGAATACCTACCGTACCGCGTACTCCGTTAGTAGGAAACGATATAGTATCTGGACTTTATAATCTTGGATTACATTGATAATGCCCTTTAATCCTAAGCAGTCATTATTCGAAATTATATTATGTCCTGTGCTGTAGATTAGTAGTTGCCGGCCGACACGTAACTGCGCACAGGTCTTATCTAGGGAAATATCGCGATTTTAGTAATAACTATCTAATAAAAGTTAATATAAAGCTATAAAAAGCTATATAATTTACTTAGGGGAGGGATATTGGCACACCCCCTAATCACTCCGCGCACACCCCCTTTTTCACTCCACGCACCCCCCCCCCCCCCTTGGCGCTTCACCACCTTCTAATTGGCTCGGAGCAATGCGGAGCTTCCTCTGGGCATTCACCTTTACGTTTCTCTGCACGTGATGCTATACGCGAGGCCGTACGTGAGCTCGTACGTAAGGCTATACATAAGGCTATACGAATCGGCATAGCTATACAGCCTCTCCGTTCTACGGTGCATTCTTTCCAATTCGTGCAGCCGTATATAGAGCCGTACGTGAGCTCATATGTAAGGCCACACGAATCGGAAAGAATGCACTGTAAAATAGAGAGGCTGTATAGCTATGCCGATTTGTATAGCCTCACGTATAAGCTCACGTACGGCTAAGTGAATAGGAAAGGCTACACGTGCAAATGCACGTGAGAATAGAGCTCCGGACGAAGCTCCGAGCCGCTCCAGCCAATCAGAAGATCAAACGAGAGGGGGGGTGTGCGTGGAGTGAAAAAGGGGGTGTGCGCGGAGTGATTAGGGGGTGTGCCAATATCCCTCCCCTAAGTAAAAACCCTTAATATACTATATAGATCTGGAAATCTTGCTTAGTTACAGCGGTTAAAGGTACGTGCTACTCGTCTAAATGCCGCTCGTAGACACCTATCGCACGTTAGTCGCTTCGATGCCCACCTGGAAGACATTTATCCGCACGAGTGACCTACCAGCAATACCCCACCTTATCCCAAACATCCTTAACCCCTCTTTCAATGCGTCCAGGTCTTCTTCGCCCATCGCACCACCGTCTAGTCGCACTGCAAGTACCGCAGCCCGAAATACAGCGCAAAGCCCCACGAACGAAACCCGAGCCGGCTGTCCATCTTGCTCCCGCAATGTAGCAGTCGCTGCGCGCGCCATGTCAATAACCATGCGTAGCGTCGAACGTAATTCCAATGCCGATTTTATAACTGGCAAGTCATGAGAGATGAAATCTAGAGCGCGAACAGAAGCATGAGAGCTTTGCACGACAAACCGCGTACTAACCGCGAACGCATTACTCTCGCAGTAAATCCTGGCTTTCGAATTAGAGGCATTAAGCAGATCGCAGACGAGAAATTGAAGGTCTACGCAGACAGTATTGTATGTATCGTGCGCTTCCTTGGCATTCTTCGCGTCATGAAGGTAGTATAGAGCGGGTCTAATACGTTGCGCAATGCTTGAGATTGCGCGGAAGCTTTCGAAAGGGCCATCGACGTCGCAGTTTGGAGGGACTGAAGTGGAAGGCTGTTCAGGCGGTAGTGCTAAAGGCGTGATGCTTTGGATGCAGCAGACTGCGTTAATGCTGTCCAGTAAGGCTAGAGCTCCCCAGCAGGCCTCGAGCTCAGCATCTTGATAGTTTCCACAGTTGTCCAGGCTCTTCTCCGCTTCCAGCAATCTCACAACGGCTGCACAAGTAGAGAGTATCATGAACGCTTCCCGCGCCATGCCATGACCGCAAGAATACACCGCAATGAGGAGTCCAGTTTGCAATAACTCCAGCGTCGCGTTTTCAGAAGCTTGCATTACAAATACGCGGCTCAAAATTCGATATAGCTGAGTCCGCATCGAATGACGACCGGAGGCGCAAGGCAATCGTGTAACTAGAAAGATGGAATAGACTAAAAGGGCGAACTGGTCATCGTTAGGCCATCGCGAGGAATGAATTCGACGGTAGAAACTCGAGCCGTTGATGATAGGAAGCCATCGATGCACGGTAGCGAAGTACTCGTCCGCAAGATCCAAGAGCGATATTCTACTGGCGTCAAGGAAATCGTAGATCAGCCCCGTCATTGATGGAACGCCGTCATCATCGATGCCGCAAGCTGCGAGTAGCAGCTCCTTGGTTCCTATCTGGGAGAGATCCGGCGAGCAACAGTCGCCACGGCGCTCGATCAGCCGGGAGACGCTAGCTGTCCCCGGCTCCTTAGCTAGAGATTTTCCAGCTACGGAGCCATAGTGGCAGCTCAGCATCTTGCTCGCACATCGCGAGCAGCTAGGGAGAGCCTTGTCGCATCGTTGTTTTCGGGCGTGGCAATAAGCGCAGACGTGCTGAGATTTGAGGATTACCGGAATCTGAGTCGACATCGAGGATCAGAAAAAAAAAGGAGATATCATGTGCTGCAGCGGCCGATGCAGGTGCAAGAGGGGGTGTTCCAATGGTGCAGCTTGAGGTAGGGTATAAGAGGCGTTGGTCGGGATTTGTCATCGCAAGACTCGAGTGCTGACGTTCCCGCTGGCCAATAGCATCATTTCGAGGAGCGAGGGAGCGGCCGATGCATGAAGCCTAGGGACCCACGTAAGACCGTATTTGGATATCGCCGTCGATGCATCGGCCGTTGCAGCAAAGCCAACCCCCTTCGAGACGGATTAGGATCGATTGACTTTCTCAAATCGGCCGAGAAACGGAGTTACTTGTCCTTTGTTACCCTTCCCAGCAACCATCAGACGTATTTAAGGAATGAATATTCTGCGCTAGATCGAATACTTGTAGACTCACGAGTACAATCTTCCCTCGTCTCTTCACAAGTTTCGACCATGGCTCCCATCACAAATGTCGCAATATTGGGCGTAAGCATCCCGATGCCTCTCCACGAATCCAATTAAATCCCCTAACCTCCTCCACAGGCCTCCGGCAACGTTGGCCAAGCCATCATCCCCGCTATCCTTGCAGCCGGCTTCAACGTCACCATAATCGCCCGGCCGGGGCCCAACCCCAGAACCGCCACCCCAGCCGCAAAGACAGAGATCGCCGCCTACGACGACCTCCCTGCCCTCACCACCGCCCTCATCAACCAACACGCCATTATTGAAGCCTTCAACCCTGCTGCGGCCACCCACCAGCGCACCATCGTGCGTGCCGCACTCGCAGCCGGGGTCTCACACATCCTAACGCCCGACTTCAGCACCGACACATTCAACGTCCATGCGAGCGAGCTGAATATCTTCGAGCCGAAGATCAATGCGCAGCGTGCGCTGGAAGACGAGCTGAAGCTGGCGGAGGCTGAGACCGGGAAAGCGACACTGACGTGGACGGCTGTGATCGTGGGCCCGTGGTATGACTGGGGCATCTCCAAGGGGCTATTCTGGATAGATCCGGTGGAGAGAACCATCACTCGATTTGGGTCTGGGGACCAGCGGTACAGCATGAGTGCAGTGGAGCTATGTGGCAGAGCCGCGGTGGCGGTGCTGCGGGATCCCGCATTCTATATGAATCGGCCGGCGTATTTCGCGAGTAGTACTATTTCAACTAATGAGTTGATTGAGATTGTGAAAAGGGTGGCGCCGGGTACGCCGTGGGAGGTGGTAGATGTACCCGTGGAGGGGTTCGTGGAGGAGGGAAAGAAGCTTTGGGAGGCTGATAGTAGAAACGGGGTTCAGAATCGGCTGAAATCGCGGGCGTATGTTATGCTGGGGACGGCGTCGACTTTTGATGAGGGGAATAGGTATGGGGCTGATTTTGGAGAGAAGGCGGAGAAGGGGTGGGATCAGGGGAGGGAGGTGCTGGAGGAACATTTGAGGCGGTTGCTTGGTAGTGCTTAGGAGGCTGGAAGGAAGAGCGACAAGAATCTCGCTGCGTTAACTTAAAGATGAGACGAAATTAAAGCAGGGAGTCTCTCAATGGGTAGGAAAGAAACTTACAAGTCGGCTTTGCCTGAGTATTGACCGTAAGTCCAAGGTACTACTTTCGTCCTATAAGTTCCGCAAGTAGGCCAGCGCATCCATGTAGATGAATAAATCAAGACAAGCCCGGTTTGAAAGAAAACCATCCAATCGAAAGGGTATACTGGGTCCATCCTAACTAACGCCTTGCCTCCCGCACGATATTTCCTCTAACAGTGACGCTTTTCATCAACACGACAGGACGGTCGTCTCAGCATAAGCTCTTTGTGTACTCAAATTCCCCGCAGAAACAATGGCATAGTCCCACGCCTGAATTCTCAATCTTCATCCTCATCCTCATCAACGCTTGGGCTTTTGCGTTTGTTCCTCTTAGGCTTCGGAACTTCCTCTTCATCCTCATCTTCATCCGCGCTATCGTTTTCTGCAGCAATCTCCGCGGGCGCGCCGTCGTACTGAGGTCTTGGAATATCTATCCCGCTTTCGCTGAGGACGTTCTCGATCTGGGGGAGGGCCGCGAGGAGGGTCGCGAACTGTTCCGGTGGAAGCATAATACCCTGCAAAGTTTGAATCAGCCATTCCGTGCCTTCACAAATATTATCGTCTTCCAATTACCTTCTTCCCAGGCAGCGTTTTGCCATCCTTCTCGTAATACTCCCGGATGTTGACAAATGTCTTTCCTTTGAACTCGGCGATCGAGATGCGGTTCTTTTGACTCAACTACGCAGAACGATTAGTGCTCCTATTTGAGTTCAGGCTATACCATATACATACTTCCCAGCATGCCTTTCCATCAGAGTCTTTCTTCTGCTTTGGCGGGCCTGAGGCTGTAGCTTTGGCCTTCTTGGTGATGATCTCGCTGTCCGAGTCGTTCTCCGCGACGCGTTTCTTGGCACCGGCCATGCCTTTCTTCGTGCCGGTCATGTTTGCAGATTTCGGTTGAGGAGATTTGTTGATGTGAGTGAGTTGGAATGAATCGTGATGGAGTCAAGGTGACGCGTTGCAAGCGTTTGGAGAAATCGCGCCCGGACGTAATCACGTGACTTTTGGCACCCACTCCAACCTCCAACACGTCTCTCCCGTCCTTCATCCATCACCGTCGCCATTGCACTTTACATACGATCATGCAAAGCAACCGAGTGGGACAGCTGTATCTTGTTGGTTGGAAAATGTTCTCAGATGTAGAATAGCCAAGAAAGGCACCAGGGAAGGATATCTGCACTTCCTTGCACACACCTACTCGGGATCTACAAAGGTATGTACACTAGCTTAACGGCGCTTGAGGCCTCCCGTTACGGTCATGTTGATTGCAAAACGACAGCTCTAGTAATCCTAACAGCTCTTCGAGACACTTCTAACGGAGTCATAATAGACTGCCACTTTACGTTCGACGAAGCCTGACTTTCTATAAGTTTGGATTTCGCGCTTGGCATTCATGTATGTATGTATAGAGATCTACACCTAAAGTCTGACTTCTACGCAGACAGAGCCGAAAAAGTGTACGCCGAAAAGTGCATGCCGAGAGTCAGCGGTGCCAACCGCTGAGGAAACAGCAGCACAACGGAGTGAATTGAAACCCGCTTGCGGTCTTTGCACGCCAGTGGCAAGCAAACTGGTCCTGTTACCTTGGATTACTCGTGTCCATCCTACTTCATGCCAGGCCAATCTGATGCAGAGCACACCGACCCCAGCCATTGCTTGTCCGTCACGGATGGAGTCTCCAAGACAAAGCCCACGTTGAAGATTATTTCCTCGTAAGCATTCGCCGTCAACCAAACTCTCTGAATCAAGACGCAACACTCGCAACCCACGGCTGGACAGCAGAGAACTCCATGTTCTGGCGCCCAACTCGACTGATCTTTGGGTACATTGCGAGGCACCTTATCGCTCCCCGGTTCTATCCAATGCATGCGATTTCTGTCATCCTCAAACATCATCCTCGCGGCTCGCACGACTACTTTGTCGCCGGTGTGCAGCTGCGCACATAGCGGCTTATTCAAAGCCATTAGCGCTCTCTTGAGACTCAACACAGATGCTTCGACTGTGGTGCCGATGGGTATTTGTATGATCAGTAGCTACCAGCGATGCGACCAAAGGTCTACGGGTCTGTTTTTCACTACGAGGTGGCCCCTGAGGATATGTGGGTAGGCCTGCCTCCCCCAGTGCTCAATCCGATGACTCTCGTGTTTGCACTCGAATTGCTCGCCACAATAGGTAAGCATTGAGTGAAGCTCAGCATTTGTGAAACTGTAGTGCTCATAAAGTTGAAGTTTATTTTCTTTTCCGAGACAGAATCGATTAAGCGAGGGAGCTCCTCTTTCACAGGCGGAGAACACGTAGGCGAACTAACGAGCGCTGCAAGCGCTGCACCAGATGCGAAAATGGTACTCTGGACTTTTAATGCTTATCGGTTTCGACTTTGCTGGCTTTGATGGGCTGGGAGGTGCTGGGCCTACTGATGGCAGGACGTACTTTCTCTTCAATAGCGATGACTCTGAGTTGAATTCATTCAATGGAAAGATGCCCATAGGTAGAGGAATAGTATACCGCAGCCGTTTACATGTTTGTCGTACTATAAAGATAGAGACTGGCGACAGATTTTGGGCTATCATGCAGATGATTTCGAAGGGTAATTGGTGTATGGCGCTCTTCTCGGCGTTGCGGAATGCTGCAGCTCCCTGTACTGCTGAGGATCTCCGGGTCGCAGTGCTAAAGAATGGAATCAATTGGCGTAAAATATCAGAGAAACAGCTACTGGAAATTATTGCCTCGCCCCTAAAGTACTCGAAGGCTTCGGCACAAACCGAGATCTCCACCTCGATGCGTTCAACCCTCTCAGCGAGTCTCTTCTCCGGGCAGAGGGGTTTTCCGCATCCCTGAAAACGGCAATTGTTCTCGACGCTTCCGGCTGCCGCTACTGCCCGATCCAAGCCTCTCTCGTCCAAGTTCTCAAGACCTACCCGATGCTGAAAAACGTATTAGTTGTGACGTAGACGCTAGAGCAGATCCACGTGCCGGCGTCGCGACTACGACAGGTTATGCAAGAGTTAGAGATCGCGGGGATATCTATGAGCGCCTGCGTACCGTATCGAGCAAACTATGAAAGGCGCCCTAGGTACTTTACTGCAACGAATCTAGGCCCGGGGAAGGTTGCGGATGGGCACTATTGGAGTGTAAAGCGCACAACGGATGCCGGCGATCATCTGGGGAGGTATGCGAGTGGGCTGTATAGCTGCTCTGGAACTCATTCTTATGCGCCGAAGTTAGCGGTGGAGGGCTGGGTAGATGGGCTGGCCGCGGATCTCCTAGAATCGAGCTCGTGCACGACTTTCCTGCGAGATTTGGGATCACTTCGGCGGCTTGAGCAGGAGTTTGTGTGGTAGGTTTACTGCTACTCTATCAGTCTCCTGATGTTCGCAGTGTGCGACGAACAGAGATAGGACATTTTGATTAGTGAATAATTCACGTGCATCCTACTTTTTACATCCCTAAGCTGTGAAGTGACAGATTCCATTGTCAGGAGCAGTCCTGCTACCAGAAATGGCACGGCAGGAAGCATAATAGTTATCGTGTCAGGCTTTTCATCGCGTCGGAGTTTTGGAAGCTGATCGGGCCACCTCAGGCAGTGGTAAGAGAGTGTACACAGACTTTTGACCTGTCGCTGGCAAGTTGCAGTCGGTGAACGATGCACCACAGGAGGGCCCCATTTTTGAAAGAGATCAGAGAGAAAAGGAGTGAGATTAAGAGGTTTAAGGAGACAGTCATAAAAGAAGCTCACACTTGAAAACCTGTGCCGTCTCAAACCACATTGACCAACCTTTCATGTAACATATAGGCGGGTTGCCCTGTAATATTATAAATTACAGTTAATCTTACAAGCTGCTCTGTTGAACTATTCATAGTCTTGAAGTTCAAGTAACCCTCGTGGCCGTTCTTTGCCGCAACTGCAACCGCAACTTGGAACGGTCTGGAAACTTTAGCTAATCCCCATACTCCATCTTCATATAACCAACCTCCCATTCCCAACCCATCCATTCCAAATCACCATCTCCCTCGCCAAATCCTCCGCACTCCTCCCATCACAATCCCTCAGTGTGCGAATATCCGTCTTCCCTGCCACCTCCTCATCATTCCGCATAACACCCAACTTCGACGCCTCCTGAAACACCAATGCCGGGAACTCCGATAACGGCAGCTGCGACGCAAGCAACAGCAACACCCACGCGACCTCCCTACTCCCTCCAGCCACCGCAGCGTGCAGTGCCGACTGCATATCTTCAATGGGATCTTGGTATCTCAGCAGATCAATCTGCCGTCTTTCCTTCTTCTCGCCAGGCGCTGTGGTTTCGTCCATCGCATCGTCATCTTCGTCCGAGTCCTCGTCATCGTCGTCGTCGCCGGCTTGTAGCAGTTCCACGACAGCTGCGACGTCGCCCTCACGGCAGAACTCGAGGAACGCGCGCGCTTTCCGATCTTCCGGGTATGCTTTCAGGTAGCTCTCTTCCGTGAGGAGGGGAAGTATATCGAGGTTCGGCTGTACGCCGCCTTCGTTGGTGAGGGTGCAGACGACTTGTATTTGGGGCGGGCTCGCGGAGGTTATGGATGTTATGTCGCGGTTGCAGGATGGACAGGAGGTGTGAGTGTAAGAGTCGAGAAGGCATGTCCTGTTGTTGATTAGGGTCAGTCTAATGGTCGTAGTAAGTTCTAATGCTGCACGAAGAACTTGAGATGGATAGATGGAGCCAAGTGAAAAGAAATTGAGAACCTCTACCAGTACATCAAGATAGAAGAGAGATTTCTTGTGGTAAAGATGTACCCACCAATGGAAATGGCATCCGCAATTGAGATGAATATCATCCGGCACCGTCTTCACGCCTCCATTCCCAGCTGCGGCGGCAGCAGAACTCGACCCGCCCATCTCAATATCGTCATCGTCATCGGAGAGATCAACCTCGACAACGAGAGGTTCTTTGCATGCTTCGCAGATGTTCATAGTCGCAATGTTGGTTGATTTGGGGAATGGAGGGACTCGTGAGGAAGCTGTTGAGTAGAGTTTTGCGGGGCAACTTTGGCCGTGGGGTGGAAGTGGAGTTCATGCCAAGATATTCCACCCCGCGGCGGATCCCCGAAGTCCCGCACAGTGCTTTGGAACGAATACATGAAGTATTGTTGGAGATTAAGCCGAGGGCGACTTGAATGAAATAATTGCTAGTGTCTTCACTTCATTCTTGGTGTTGCGGTTGAATATACAATCAGCTCCTTGTGCTTTGTCACTAGAATCTGAGACTACAGTGCCTTGCCATAGATATCCGTACACTTTCCTGCCACTGTCAGTGGAATTCGAACGTACTGATAGAAACTAGGAGCAGGGATGTACTTTCAATCTGTATACGCCCTGTTGACGTTGCGTGGGGTAGCTTCGCGAGTTTCCTAAATGGCGAGCTTCTCCTTCATTCCAGATGCTGAAAATACTATGAAGCTCCCCACGCAGCGGTAAACGAGTGCACAGATTCCTATGAAGAGGTCTTGTAGCTGCATTTAGCGCATGGTGGACGTCGCTGCATCATCCACAGCGTATGGTTCTGTACTCGGACTGCAATCTCAGTCCCAATGAAATGCCTCCTTTGACGTACTGGTGCAGCTTCCTCATAGATAAGCTCTGTTGAGATTCGGAAGCTTAATCAAGGCCATTTCCAAGGGCTGGGTAGAAGGGTCTGGCGAAGGGACATCGTCTCATGTGAATATTTTCTGAGTGGTGGCTTCGCCCCCGACGACAGAAGGTGACATCTTATGATCGTACAAATGTAGTGTCAAGGTGACTAGCCCCAACCCTCTCAGCTGTTTCGCCATTTAGTTTGACGATAGGGAGCGTTGCTGGACGAAATCGATTCAAGTTACTTAAGGGGAACTGACCAGGCGAAAAGCCGTGAACGTATTCGTAATCGAGTTGAGAATTTGGGGAGTTAAATATGATGCAGATATTTTCTTGCATGTTTTTAACATGGTCGAAGTTGTGCTGGAAGAATTAAACCTCGAAATATGCCCAAATGTCGGAGCCAGTAGACTCGAGCTCGAATTCGGCGTAGAGGGTGTTGCTAACATGAATGTGCGGGAGGATGAAAGCGGGGCGATTAACGATGATAATATGAAGGCACCAAGATGAGATATGCAGATAGCGTGGCGTGTCCTCTGGATTTTTGCTTAGTCCGACCGATTGAAGCCATTCTTTATCGTGCACTGATATTAGACCGCGCTGAGTCTCGGCCCGGATTTCCAACTTGTCAAAAGGGGCTGTGAGCTGATGATCGTGAAAGACTTCGCCTTTCCACCCGGTCTAGGACCAGCTCGGAAAGTTCGGGCGCCTTCGACCGGGGACTTTGAGGCTCCATGTCAGCCCACGCACCATCGACTCGGGCTCGGACTCATCATCAACCTCATAAAGAAGTGGAACTCCCCAAATGTGATGCAGTGGGGGCGACAAAGGCCGATACACCTTCAGAACACCTAAAAGTCCGTTCAACACGTCGGAGTCATAGGTCATCTCCCTCCTTGAGTATTCCGTGATGCGACCATAAACACTCAGGTCGTCCAATATGCGCGTAGGGATCCGCATCAAATCTGGTACCCGCATCAAATCTGGTACCCGCATCAAATCTCCCGGTTCGAGGGTCCCACGCCTCTTGCTTAGAGTTGAGAAAGCTGGCGCTTTCCAATCTATCGTATCACAATACCTTGTTGTTTGACACTTAAAATAAACACCGACTTTGAGAGTAGAAAGGTAGGATCAGGAAATGCGTGCGATAGTTTTACATTAGTAGTGATGATGCCGGGGTATGGTAGGCCGGAGGTGTGCTCTACGCCAGGTATGCCGAAGGTATCATCTTCACCACTCGCAGCGATGATGGTAACTTGTGCGTTCCTGTTGATGATATCCATAGAGCCGATTTGCTGGTGTTTTTCCGTGCTGTGGCGCTGGTCAATGCGAAATCGATCGCACCATAAGTAGTGATAGCCGAGGCATACAGTATCCTTAATTGCGTCCGATATGGTTCGAGGCACCTGTTTGGGTAAAGCCCCATCTTCATCTGACTGGGCAATGTGGCTACTTGCATTTGACGTGACCAGTATCCTGGCTATGGTCCCAAACATAACTCGAAGCTAGATATCTGAAGCTAGTATCGGCAACCACGATACTTCTATTCGCGCAGTCAATAAGTTTGATCTGGGAATGAGCCGCCCGCGGAACTGCGCGGCATTCGAAATAATCAGCTCCACAGCGTTGAAACCAATTCGTCTGAAGAGTCCAGTCACGTATGATTGGGTCTATGGCGCGTATGGGAAAACTTGACAAAACTCCAAAACCAGGATTGGACGGCGCTACAATTCCAAATTTGGTGGGAGAGACCTTTCGAAAATGGTCGAGCGGCCCAATAGTTTTTATACTAAATAGAGGGGTGGCACCGAGAAATCTGTAGTCGTAATGCTTGGTGTGAGTCGGGAAGATCCAATTTCCTTCTGACATGAACTCAGATAAGTGAAAACATCTGACTTCGACATTGTTTCCCGAGAGACCTGGTGGTATGAGAGCTCGTAGGAGATCGCAAAGTGCGCAAGGTAATGAATCGACGTCTCTCCTTCTTATGTTGAAAAGACAGACACTGCTGCGTGTCAAAGGTGGTCTTTCCGGACGAGGTGGGTTGAAGAGACTCTAGATCGAGTATGGAGCATCGCCGACATAGTTGTTGTTGAGACTGTAGCAGTTGTTTCACAGTCTGAGTTGAAGACATTTCCAGCTGTTGTTTCTCTAAGCTCGACGTCGACGCTTCCCCCAGACTCCGTTCAGAGAGACGAAACGGAAACCTGATCGCTCCTTGAGGCGATCGATGGTGATGAAGATGTTCTGACAAGCTGAAAAGACTAGTACTAGGGCTTGAAGGTCTAGCAGTTGACCTAAAACACAGTTGACGTCAAGAGTAGAAAGCTTTGAATGCAAATAAGATGCGACGGTAGAGAAGCTGGGCCGGATGAGGAGTCAGGCTGAGGTTCACTGCAAGTGAGAAGCACAGGCATCGCAGCCGGCTTAGTGCCTTAGCAAACCATCTTGGTCACGTGGCGGGATCCGTTGAACAAAAAGGGGAAGCCCAAAACCGTCCGACGCCGTCCAACGCCGTCCAAGATCACCTAGTGATTTATCGGACTGGTCACAATTGCCGTCTGGCAACTTTTGATAATGTGCCGGGAAACCTCAAGTAGTGCTGGGCAAGTGTACATGTACGCAGCCTTAGAGTAGTTGTAGCTAATATACTAGAAGTGTACTACGATCACACATTCGTACACTGCCACTTTTTGATTAAAGAACCTGCCGCCTCACACAATTTTGTGACTGCTAGTGAGATTGTGCGAGCAGACTTGAAACGGAGTAGTCCTTTAAAGACCCTTTAGATAGTCAAGTGTCTACAACCTTGGAAGCACATGACTGTTTTTTCCCGCATATTCTACAGGACCACGAGTTCTTAGAAACAGCTGATTTACCCAAATTGAAGTTTCTCAAGAGTAGGCTTGCTCTCCCACTCTATGGTCTCCTCCCAGTCCCAGAAACCAAACTGCTCAAACCCCTCTCTCCCTAGTAGGCGCTGCCTCACAGCAGAGTGCGGCTCAGCATCAGCGGACAGATACCTCGGCGACTCGCCGTGCACCTCCTCGCCGCACAAGTACATATTGTGTAAATGAAGACTGCCAATTCGTTCCGCAAAGCCGTTTTCCAGCTGTACAAGTGGAAGATGACGCGACACGTCCCAGACACTCCTTTCAGCATCTACGATAACGCTACCTGGCGGCCACAGAATAGCGACAGCGTTTTCGGGTGGCGTGGATACGTGGTGGTTTTGGAAGAGACTAACTTTGAAATACGAATACAGATTGCGGGTCGGAGACTTTATTCTCAGCCGTGCATAGTATGGGCTATCGCCTTCGTCTGGAATGCAGCCCGGTCGGCTCTGTATGCGAATCGGCTGGCAATACGTAGTAAATCGAAGATACCGTGGTGTCTCGTCGGGATCTCCGCTTCTGTCCAAGGATCGCGTCCACTGGGGATCGTTCAACCGCCTGCGTTTGTTATTTCGGAGCTCCACGGAGATCTCGCCATTAATCGCGATAGGTCTATCGGTAGGGATCTGGTGAAAAGCCACCTCGCCAGCCCAACCCGTCCAGCACCAGCTCGGGAACTGACTTCGCCGCCGGCCTGAGGTTTCAAGGTCCCAGAGTAAACCTTCAATGAATCGTTCGGCCAGCAGAGAGCCTTCGGCCTCTTCTCGCGAGAATTCACTATATGATCTTTTCAAACTTCCCATCGTAGGCGAGGTCGGTTCGAGACGAGCCCAGTGGTCTTCGGCTGAGAGAGGGATGACGGGTATACCGCAGATTTGATGCAGCGTACCCTGCGATAACAACTGGTATATCTCAAGCACACCGAATACTCCGTACAAAGCATCAGAGTCATAGCTCAGCTCGCGCTTCGAGTAGTCGCTAATGCTCTGGTAAATATCCCATTGGTCGGCCGTAGTGGGAATTCGCATTAGATCCGTTGGCGGTAATCTGTCGTCTACGCCTCTCAAATTCGAGTCTAGAGACTCGCAATAACGCGCGCATTGGCATTCAAGATATACCTCCCGCGTGGTGAAAATCAGTCTCCGACGAGAGAGGAGACCTTCTTGGTAGGTCCAAGCCCGGCTGGACCATCGACTCTTGCTGAGAAGTTGGGCTGGATTGGGGAGAGCTAAGCCTAGGCGTAGACTTCCAAATGTTACTTCAGGAAGGGATATTCGCGGGGTTAGGCCAACGCCAGGAAGACCAAATGAGTCGTCGTCCCCGCACGCGGCAACTAGCGTAACTTCAGCACTCCGATAGATCAAATGCATCGCCGCAATCTGTGTATGCTTTTCCGATGCATTATTCTGGTCGATACAATGGCGATCAACCCAAAGGTAACGTAGATTAAGGTTTTGCGTCGCTGTAATGGCATCCTCAATCGTTCGAGGTGCGTTCAACAGTTCATCAGGGCCCTGCCGAGCGTTACTAGTGTCATCCTGGTCAACGGTTTGTGGGATAGTTTCGTCTTGTGCGCCCCAAACATAGCTCAATGCTGCATATTTGTAGCTCGTGTCAGCAGAGATAATCAGATTTTTACTACAATCAATGAGTTTGATCGGAAAAGTCTGTTCTGGGGGGTCGGAGCCGCAGTTGTGGTATTGCCGACACTCATGAAGCCAACTCAATGGGACGTCGAAATCGATGCTAGTAGGGTTTATCGGGCGGAAGTCGAAATTTGTGGGCTCGGATAAATTGCTGTACACTGGTGCGATGATGCCGAGTTTAGATAGAGAGTTCTCCGAGGGCTCGTCGACATCATATGGTAAATAAACCCCAAGAACGACAGCATCGGAATTATTCCGGGACTCCCCTGGCGGTGCTAGCCGTAGTCTTGAGCTGGCCGAATCATAGCATATCCAAAAAGTGTCGAACTTGTCATATTCTGGGTCTGAAACGAACGCTTGAAAAAGGTCGCAAAGCCCGCAAGGGTTTTTGTTCTCTGTCAATCTCTTTCTGGTCCAAGATCGCAAAAGCTTCGGCTCATATCTGCCGGTAGGCCTAGGCGTGAACCCGCTTTCCAGGTCTAGCACAGCGCATTCAGCACATAATTTTAGAGAAAATGTCTTCTCATCTTTCGCGACGGGGGTCTCTATTTCCTTTCTCTCTTGATTACGAGGCACGTACTCCTCGAGGGGAACTATTTCTTTCTTGGGTCGAGCAACCTTGGGGAATCGTCTTGGCTTGCGAATGCGCTTAGGTTCCGGCAGCGTTTCCTTCTCCCCTTCGCCAATTATGCTGGTGTCACGGACTCGTTTCTTGGTGGAGTTGGCAGGAATTGAAGGAGTTGAAGCATGCTTGCCGGTCGTGCCGATGCGAGGGATCAGAGCATTGGCTTCAATGGGCGATTGTTGGTTACAAAGACCTGCTGTGAATGCCGGCGACTTTGGAGAGCTCATCATTGAAGACGAAGGGACAGAGCGCGCCTCGTTGGCCATGACTGGATCCTGGACGCGCTCATCGACAAATTCTTTCTCCACGGCATCTGCTCCGGGTTCAATGAGTGAGTTCTCCTTGTTCACATGCTCCAGAATAATAGCCTGCTTGCGGTACTCTTCCGGCTGGTGCAAAAAGCGTCCTTCCAACATCATTTTCAGCCTTCAGCCACTCCGCTTTGCCTTCTCTTCCAGAACATACGAAGATGCGCAATCGTGCCCTCGACGCGGGCAGGTTCCAGCAAACAGTATCCAGGTGTTGGAGGCGACATCTGGTAAACGGAGTTGCGGTAGTGAGTGGTACAAGCTGGTTGGTGATGCAGGTGAGTTGGGACGGAAGGCAGGCTGAGGTTGACTCGAAGATCCCACATGGGGGCCGACTTTAGCGCCGCGGCTGCGCCCCGTCCCGAAACGCCACAATACTCTCTAATTGGACGTCAGATGCAAGGGTTTCGCAGTGGAATCGAGTAAGGCAGGTCCGGAGCCTTGTATTCATGCCTGAGGAAAATATAGGGCAAGCCGTACAGTAACTTGCCAGAAATCTGTCCGCTATAGCCCGAATTTTTACCGTAGGGCTTCACAAGGTACAATCGAATAAGGCGTTCAAACTTGATGTACCTGAATATGGGCCAAGAACTCGAAGTCTCTCGATGGAATGGCTGTGATGCTGGAACTCCGGATCGCAACCAAAAGTGATACCGAAGCAGTGATATTTGGGTATGCGAAAGACCACGGCCTTAAGATGTCCACCAGTCAGGCAACCGTCCATTCCTCTTCAAGTACCTCGTTCTCAGCTTGATCCAACTCGACAAGCGCCCTGCGTGCGGCATGCCCGTATTTCCTCATCGCCCCTCTCGTGTATCTATACTCGATCCACGATTTGTCCCCCGGATCGGTGTGGTATTCATAGAAAGCTTCCTCCTGGTCCATATCAGGATATTCTGGAACCATTTCATCCATCAATGCCCTTCTCTCCTCTTCGCTCGGAACGGTGTCTTGCTCGCGGACTAATCTTTCGCCTTCTTCCCTGATCTCCTCATTTGCTAAGTCCTCGGCCTCCCAAATTTCCTCAACAGTTGGTAACAGGTGAATATTCCATGCTTCCTCTTGGTCTGCATCGGGATAATTTAGAACGATGGGATCCATACTCATCAAATCTCTCAATTCTTCTTCGCTTGGAACCCCATCTTGCTCCCAAGTAGACAGTTCGCATACCTCCCTGAACTCCCTGATTTCACGCTCGAAGGGATCCCAGCAAGGAATTGCCTCGGGTGGTTCGCTTTCAAGATTCTCAGGAGTCAAAAGTTCCTTCGTGTCTTCGTTTCCCCAAGCCCCTTTCGCGTCTTCATCTCGATGCAGCCACCTCCCAATGTCGGTTGCCTCGAATTCCCCCGATGCTTGTCCCTCGTCCTGGACAGGGAAATACGGCATCCCGCCATCCATCACAGTCACCCGCCCTTCGATTGGAGCCGTCTCGTACTCAACTGCCGTCACCTCGCAATTGGCATGATCTACTCTGTCGTTGGAAACATCTTTCATAATCCACGAGGGAAAACCTTCCGGTGAGTGGAAGCGTTTGGGGCTGGGAAAGTCTTCTTCACTCTCCTCAAAAGGCTCTGTTATATCACGTGCTCGATTCTTCGTAGCATTGAGTGCCTGTGGAGGCGGTGAGGGTGACCTGGCAGATGCTGGACTCAGTGTAGTCGACTCCGGACTCAGCGTCGCGGACTCTGAGGTGCTGAAACTCTGAAACGAGGGTTCTTCCATACTCATGGTCGATTCCTATATAACCTACGTCTTGCTCCGCAATGAAAAGCTCTCGGTGCTGTCTTTTCAAGGTTTGACGCGTTGCCGGATGTCTGTCTCTACAAGCTATACCGAATGACCGGGCGATTGATGGCTCAGGTAAGACATAAGATCGTGAAAGACGCGAGAAAAACATAAATGATGAGTGATAAATGAGCTAGGTGTCCCGCGGAGACTGTTGACGATGAGTTGGGAGGAAAGCTGCTGACGCGAGGTTGCCTGGAGCTGTGGCGCATGAGAGTCAGCGTCTCGACAAAATTGCACCGCCACGTTAACGCCATCTCCGTCTACTTCACATCTACCTACCTAGTGTACTCCAGTCTTGGAGCATCATTCATGAGCATGTCTGAACGTGTGTGATGGAAGGAGGGGCCTCGTAGAAATTTTTTTTTAGAAACAAGGGCCAAAATCTAGCACCAGTCCCGCCTCTCAACTTCATCAATGGATTCTCCTCCAATATATACTAATCCTAGCATCAAGACGGGCTACATGCCTATAAACCCTTCGCTAGACTACAAAGAAGCTCCGGTAGCCTTAGCAAACTAGTAAAACTACAATGCCTCGTCATAGAAATCCGTACACTCTTCCGCGTACGCAGATTGGGAGCGTATTCGCTGGCCCCGGTTTCTATTAATAGGTTGAAACACTCCAGACAGTGGCAGGTTTCCACTCTGCCACCGCTCTATCCATCGCCCTCTCTCCACACCGGCGTCACGCAAGCCACAACTTGAAAACCACTCCCTATGCCCCCTCCTCTATACATCTACTTCTCCCCACCCCTCCCCTTCCGCCACTTCTCCTCCATTTCCACCACAATCCTCTCAATCCACTTCTACACCCCAATCAGCTCCCATCCAACCAGTATACCTCATACCCCCTCTCTTAAGCTAATAGAGGACACGATCCGCCCATCGAGAGATAACACGATTGGTCCAGTAGCGGTGGTAAGGAGTCGCGGCGAGGATAGAGAACCACTGTTCGAGGGGATGAGCTGACAGTTGGCTACGCTCCCATGTTTGTACGTGGGTACGACGAAGGTGGAGGAGAGTATGACACGGAGAGAGCAGAGCCTATGTATTTCTGCGCGATGGTTATGTCGCAGAAGGGTTTCAGGGGTGGAGTTGAGCTGGCTGGAGGGGGGCGCGGAGGGGGTGCGGGCTGGCTGTGTGTCTAGGCGGCGTGGGTGTGTGTTTTTTGGTAAGATTCTGGGCCGTATTAACTCTGGTAGAGATTCGGGGGCTCTTCGTGTTGATGTCGATGCTCGTGGTTTCTGGTGGGGTCGTGTCGGCGCGGTAATTACGGTTCGAACAGAGTCTAGTGGGCACGGTGAATGCCCCAATATATCCTCACCACATCAAGACCTTCAATCGTGGAACTGGAAACGGCCTAGTACTGTCATGCTGTCGTGCCTTTCCTATCTCCTTATAGAGCTGCTTGACCTATGCCGAAAGGATCTCGTTTCTTCCGTTCTCCGCAGAATATAGCTTCGTTCTCGGCCGCTCAAAAGAATCCGCCAGAAGTATCCCTACCCCATCCTCTCACCCCAACTTTCTTTCCCTTTTCCACATCTCTTCTCCCTGCCCCCGTCCATCGTCATGCTCTCATCAAAACTTCTTCCCCCACGGCCACACTCCCCCCCTCATGGCCTCCTTCTCCCCCAGCCTCTCCTTTAGATTCGTCGCAATCGCCACCTCTTCTGACCACAGCCGAAGCGTAAGCAAGTTCCAGAAAGGGTAGGCGGGCGTATCGATGAGGGAGTGGAAGGCGGCCCTAAGCTATGTCGACCCGACATCAAGTACGCGAGCAAACAAGCAAAACGTGAGCAAAGCAAGTCAACGCAAATCTTTCAGCAAATAGCAAGATGCGACGAGGCAAAGGGGCCGGTAAGAAAGATATGGAGGGTGTACCATCTTCGTATAATTCGGATCCTCCATCACGAGGACCGGACGCGGCTGCTGCTGGAGCTGAAGGTGAAGCTGGCTCGGGACTTTCCTTTCTTTCGGCGGGAACCTCTTCGGTTTCGGAGGCGCGGCGACCAGGGGCGCGTTGGTGAAGTTAGGGTTCCCACGAGACGGGAGAACGACTACGGTTGCGCGAGTCGGGGCGGGGTTCGCGCGGATTGGGAGAGTGACCTCGGACGCGTCGGCGCGGCAGGGAGGGAGAGTGGTGGGTTTGACTTGAAGGTCAGGGGTGAGAGCTGCGGGCATGGTGGGCGGTGGGGTGAGGGAATGTGGGTTTTGTTTGGTTGCGTTGATGGAGCTCCTCTTGATGATGTCGGTCAGTTGCGCGGGTGGTGTAGTGGTGATTGGGGCGGGAGTCTGCGGTGTGGTGTTGGGCGTAGAGTTGGCTTCATGGCCGCAGATCTGGTTTTGAAGGTCGCTGGCGCGCTTTGGAGTGAATGTGATAGCGGACAGGCTCCCCCATTGCCTCAACCACCTCGTCTCACCCTCCGGTGTTTACGACTCCCAACACGACGTAAATGATGAATGAGTGGAAAGGCTTCCTCTTGACTCCCCGACTGCCTACTAGCTGAGTTCCTCCTCACGGTGGCATCGTGCGAGCAAGATTGAAGCCCCGACAGTGTTATATCCGAGTGCCTAAACTTACGGTTTAGGATTGTAGGGCTCTAAAATTATGGTGCATGGAAGCAGAAGGGGAACCAGCGGTGAAGCAAATAGAATAGTGACCGACAATGCCATTGCTTGGAGTATCCCAATAAGATTCCTAGACCTCAAGTTGAATGTAAATAATTAAAGAGTAGAGATTGGGCTGCCCTTTGACTGACCGGCTGTCTACTAGCTGAGCTACCCCTAACAGTGGCATCGCGCGAGCAAAATCAAACGCCCAGTATGGAGATTTCCGAGTGGCCAAACTTACAGCTTAGGATTGCGGGCAACAAAGACGGATATCAGCATCTAAGAATACAGAAAAGAAGAACAACATACCACCGCTTAGAGTCCCCTCACGTGCTTTTAGATTTCCGACCAAGATGTAAAAATCAATGCCGTTGCAATGAAACTACCTCTTCACCAACCCGCTGCACCCCAGCTAGGCCTCTCCTCACAGCGGTGTCGAACGAGCAAAAGTGAAGCTGCAGCGGTGAGATTCTCGAGTGCTCTAAAAAGAGGAGATTACAACCAGACTGGTATCAGCACCAAAAAAAACGGAGAACAAGGTTGATAATACCGCCGTTTGGAGTACCCTTATAGGCTTTTAGGATTCTAACTAGGATATAACAAGCGATGTAGTGGGAATCGCGTTACCTCTTAACTGGCCAGCTACTTGCTAGCAGGGGCACTCCTGGCAGCGGTATCGAGGGGGCAAGCGTAGAGCTTGAGCGGTGGGATATCCGTGTGCCTATGCTTCTATTTATGAATGTGAGATTAGGTTACCGTGTGACTGGTCAGCTACCTGCTAGCGGGGCCACCTCTAGCAGTGGTGTCGCGCGAGCAAAAGGGCAGTCCCAATAGTGGTATATCCGTGTGCCTATACTTACCTTGATTGAATGGAAAATATGTTACCTTTTGAATAGCCATCTACAACCTAGCTGGGCCGCTCCTGACAACGGCATCGAGTGAACAAAAGTGAACCCCCGGCTGCCTCATATCCATGCGCTCGTCTTTTTGCTCATGTAAGCCCATCCTTTCGTTCGTGCAGCGGAAATCAGACCACCTCTCAACCAGCCAGCTACCCGCCAGTAGGGCCACCCCAGACATCGGCACCAAGCCCGCAAGAGTGAAATTTCCATGCGCTCTAAGGTATAACCTACTAATACCTACTACTTCTTACAAGACT
>NW_022985470.1:48936-70555 GCF_010093595.1 Mytilinidion resinicola
CCTTCTTCCCCTCCTTCCCCTTAAAGACCCTATGCCTGGCCAACAACTGCGAGATGATGAAGTGCCCCACGTCCTCATCCGCCCAGTACGTCAAGTGGCTCGCGATGCTCTGGTAGATGTTTATGTCAAACGCCTTCATGACTGTTAGCAGTATTCTTCCCAAAAGCCCCCCTGGCGTCTTCAGAACACGTAACGAAAGAGTACCTACGCCTTCTTGGATGTTATAGTCCACACGGCCGTTCCCATTGAGTGCCCTTACTTTAGCCTCTTCCCTCCTCAGCCGCCTGCTCTTTTCCTCTAATTCTTGCCACTCGAGCGACTCTCTGGTGTCCCTCGCGTCTTCACTTGTTTGGCTTCTTGTGCGTTTGTGGAAGCCTGAGAAGAGGGTCTCGATCTCTGTGTCGATGAGGGTAAGGGGATGTTCGCCAACTTCTCCGGCCGTGATAGGGTCTTCGCCTAGCCGACGCTTCCGCTCATCAACGATGAACGCGGGGTCCGGTTCTTTACCTGATGTAGGAATAACGCCGCCAGCTGTGATGTTTGTCCCGGCGCCGATCGACAAGGGGCGTGAGGATTGTGCTTGCGCGGTGTTGAGTTTGACGGCGTCTTCGCCTGTGATTCCGAGGCTGCGGTTGATGAGGCTGGAGGCGATGCCTGAGCTCAAGCTCGTCCACAGTCCTGACACGCTCTGGCCAACGCGCGCGCCGATGCCGGTCAGTCCGTGGCCTACTGGAGCGCCGAAGATACCTTTCTTGGTGTAGGGGAGGGGTTGGGGTTTTAGCGCAGACATTGCCGGAGAAATGAGAGGTTCGATGCGGTAGGAGATGGGATCAGTGGGATGGAAGATGTTGAAGAGCTGATTGCACTTCGGACGACTGGTCGTAATCTCGAATGCCTTTGATTTGCCAGTTGGCGAGACGAACGGGTCATCGTAGCCCTCACCCGGAGTTTCGGCGGGGGAATGCGATGCGGATGGTTGACGAGCCGCAATAGTTCGCCCTTTCAGCATCTGGAAAAGGCCAAGAGGAGACCCGAGGGCGTAGAAATCCTCAACGGGGAAGTCCAGTTTCATGTGGTCGTCGGTAGCACGGCGGTGCTTGTGATTTTGGGAGTGGGAAGGGGTATCGTCTTTCTGGTGACAGAGGATATCAAAGAGAATGGCGGAACCGAGGGAGTGGCCCACCAGGCTTACCTTTCCGTTGAAGGAGGGGTTGCGTTCGCGGAAGAGACGATAGATGCGATTGCATTCTTGAAGCACGATGCGAGAGATATGCCCTTTGTATGCGGGGCTTTGATACAGGAGGATGTCGAGGGCAAGGTCAGTAATGAGG
Organism: Mytilinidion resinicola; assembly: GCF_010093595.1. Taxonomy (NCBI): domain Eukaryota; kingdom Fungi; phylum Ascomycota; class Dothideomycetes; order Mytilinidiales; family Mytilinidiaceae; genus Mytilinidion; species Mytilinidion resinicola. The sequence goes on from NW_022985470.1 coordinate 50,268, forward strand.
TTGCGGACGGTGGGAACACCTTCGATGGTGATGTCTTCAAGGTTTGGGTAATCCTGGTCATCAAAATCGAGATCACCGAGGTCGTGTTCTTTGCGATTGTGCTTCAGGCTCTGCTTAGGGAAGTCGAGGAGATGTCTCCAGCAGATTGGGAGGACTTGAATGCGACAATTCTTTGGCAGCCTGTCGACTTCAGCGTTGAGAGCTTGAAGGTCGGTAGAGTTGGCGTAGACGCCTTTGAGGGATTTCCTCAGAGTGTTAACGTCGTGGACAAAGTTGACACTCTCCAAACGCATCCCAAGACGTTGTCCAATACCATGGGTAACGAGAAGCAGATGCTCAATGTCACGTCTTTGCTCTTCGCCCGACTGGTCCTGGTAGTCATCACGGATTTCCTTCTCATCTCGTTTCCGGATTTCTTCCTCTTGCTTGGCAGGATCTTCCGGTTGCGATGACGAAACTAGAGACGACATATGTCTCGCGAGGGTCTTTGTGCGGGCTTCTGAAGGAGACTGTGCGGGGTCGTCTTCCTCTGCGTCCGAAACATCAGTGTCGACCTTGACTTCGGGTTTGCGTTCGGTGTTCGGCTCGGATGCATCATCGGACGTTGAGCTAGACGTTCCCGGTCGGTCGTCGTCTCTGCTCTTCTTGTTCATGCTAGAAGAACCGCGAGTGAGTTTGACGCCCGCGAAATGTCCGCCGCCGGCGAATCTCTGGTAGACGGTGCTACTCATCCTTGAAAGGAAATCATCTGTCAAAAGCCACGCTGTCGTCGCGTTCTGATAGGTCACAACCGAGTTCATGTGTGTCCCAAAAAGTCGATGGGCTTTCATTTGATCATGAGGTGGTGATGATTCGTCTCCAGTAGCATCACTCGCGGCGTACGGCGACTCAGCTTTCAGGTTGTCGGAGGAGGATTTTGGGGTTATCGGATTCGACCTAGACTCATTGAGGGCCTTTCGGTAATCGTCTCCAGGAGCAGCTCTCAATGACTGTGGACGTGAACGTGGCTGCGATACCGAGCGCTTCTCTGACTGGGGAAACTTCCATGGCCTGAGCTTGAGATAACCTTCTTCAAGTTGAGTTGCAAGATTCTCGTCGCATGGGAGTCCAGTATTGTCTGTGAAAATGTTAGCAACGCGCTTCAATTCAGGTTTCAAGCTAAACTCACCATAGAACCAAGTCCCACGTCGCACCTCATATACCGGACCCAGCCAATATGCCGGACCCAACTCTCTCGCCTCGACATCAACGTCAAAGAGGAAGTCTTCATTCACCGGTACTTTCACCCTTCCATCCTTATCTGAGGATTCCTGATGCTCCCTCGGTCGAGGACGTGGACTCCCTGGAATATTCAGCGCCCTCTGATCCGCAATATCGACCTCGTCCGCCAACTTCTGGAATGCCACTTCGATTGCCCTCGAGTCGCCCGGGGAGAACTGCGCCCATTTCTTTGGTGCCGGAGGCTTTTCGTCGGAGGGTAAAGGCGTCTTGGTAGCTAGTGGTTTACGCTTGGGAATCTGCAACACCGCAATATCAGCATTGGCACTTCCAGATACCTTCAAAATCTCTCAGCCAAGCACGGTGTATACTGACATCAATAGCATGATACCACTGCACAGCCAGTGCCGGACAGTCCCGCGGATAATTCCTCAGACTCAACCGATGCCGCCGACTGATGGTATGATCGCCTCCCCTCTGCGGCCCTCCCATGGCCTCGGACGCATTCGACGCCTCGCTCTCTCTGGGCTCCCGCGGACTCGGCGGCGCTTTCGGCGTATTGCTGCGCGAGGTCCAGGGCGAGAAAGCCCCGATGCCTGCAGAGAGGTAGCCCTTGTTCTCGGGCGTCGACATGCTCGCGGTGGGCGGGTCGCCCGTGTCGTTGGTGTTCAGCAGCCAGCGGGCGGACTGTGGGAGGAGTTGCTGGGCAGCGGCGCGTGTTTTGGGGTCGAGGTAAGGGGTGCGGAGGGCGTCGCGGAGGAGTGTGAGGAGGTGGGCGTGGCGGGGAATTGTGGCGAGAGGCGGAGGGTATCGACAGTAGAAGAAATGGAGAGCGTGGAGGTCAAACTGGGGAAGGCTAGGAAGAATGAGTGACGATAGTTAGAGAGTGTTGACGGCGGTGTTGCAGATGGCGGGACTGGTGGGATTGGGGTCGCGTCTGGCATGTGCTTGCATCAAGCTTCAGTTCCCGCTGACGTCGGCCTTGGGCTAGGAAGGGCCCCTTGGCCGGTCATGAGCGTCTTTCAACTACATCACATCCATATCATGCACCGTCGAAGCTTGATTTGGAGCTACAGAGGGATGCAAATCGACTAGCCTTCCAAAAAAAATTGTTTAATTCCTTGTCCAACCGCGATTTTGACGAGGCGACTTCATGCACAAATCACGTGTTAGGAACGTGACCTGGGCATTAAATGCAGTAGGCAAGTCCTTATAGCTATGGACCAACATTCTAGTAGGTGTCTAGACTCCTTCGGACTCCTTCACACTGAGAAATTATCTTGAATTCATATCTGCAATAGGCCATCCGTACTGTTTGCGAGCTCCGACTCGGCGGCCTGTGCGTCACCATCAAGCTTCACCTCCGCTGAGAACCTCCACTCCCTCACCGTCACCCCATCAATTCCATCTGTCCACACCTCGCGCCTGATCTTAGACCGCCTCTACCGTCGAATGTAATCGGCCCTTGTAGCTCGCCTACCTCCTCCCGCGCTTCTTTCGGCCCCATCCCCCTTGAAGCTCCAGAACACGAAAGCCCGTGAGCGCAGGGAAGCATCGCGGAATCAAGGAGGATGGAGAGCGAAGGCGGCAGCGGCGGTGTTCCTCTCCCACTGGGAAGCTGGTGAGGTGAGTGATGTTTCCATGTTAGCTTGCTTCACCATCAGCGCGCCAGTACTCTGAGGTGCCTTGATTCTTCACGTTTATTCCTGTTACCTCAACTTATAGAATCTCAATTGTGCGTAAACTTCAAAGTCGCTTTGCCTCTCTCAACTGAAATTCAACGTCTACTTCTTATCGTTTACGATTCATATTATGCCTTCGTGGACCACACCAAAGAAGAGAAATAGTGCCCCAGACATTGAGGCTCCATCACTTAGACGACTGATCTTCAACAGCTGCGACCGAATTTTGCGCCGTCTTTTGCTCGTCGCGCCAGTTACCCCGCCCCTCCGTGCTCCAAGGCTCATCTTTTGGTGTTTCTCCTAGCCATCGAGCCATGGAGTATTTTTCCGCGCTTTTAGTCGAGCTCTTCTGCCATTAGCACGCTGTGTCAGCGCAAGGTGTCGAAGGATACAAGGACCACGAACCGGGCCTTGTTCTTCAGGAGAAGAACTGACTACTGCGGCTCCTGGAGGACCGGTAGCCTCTTTGGTGCGCTTTTCTTGTGCCATGACTTGAACTGGTGGTAATCAGATCGGTGTTCAAGTTAAAAAAAACCAACGTGCGAAGAGAGTTTGAGTAGGGAAGGCTGAAAGCTGCGAGTGGTGGTGAGAAGCTAATGGTCGGACACCAAGGATGAGCTGGACGCTTGCCTCTTATACTTCTGCAGCTAGGAGCCTCCCAACGTCAATCGGCTTCTTGTATTCAGAAGGCCTGTTATTTCAAAACGCTTACCATTCCCAGTATCCACGTACACCAATTGCATGCTCACGTTGAGAGATCCATCCACAAATGCGGCCGGTCAATGTATCGATGCCCTATTTTCGGTTCCAGAAAAAGCATTGGCCTAGCTAGATCGCCCATACATTCTTCCCGAAATTAGACTACAGCATCCTAGCAGGCACTCGCTATTGCAGCTGGAAGACTTCGTGGGGTGTCTGACATAGGTCCGAACCCTGCTGCGGCCGTCTTTACCGCCACAGCTCTTCGAACGCCATTAAAGAAGCGCCATGCATCAACCCCGGCTCACTAGCGTGCTGCCAATTCTTGAAAGTGTCGCTCGCCGTCCATGGTGCCACATCCTTCTACACAGCCGTGTTTGGGGTCGTCAATATTAAACATCTCCGAATGGTATGGCCGACGGCCATGTGTCTCAAGGCTTGGACTTCTAAATGGACCTGGCAAGCAGCACGATCTCAATCAATCTCAAGCTGACCGACTATTGATGCTACGCTGGGCTTACCTTCAATTGGCCCTCCTCGTGTCCCACAATGATGAAGGAGGTCACCTACGTGAGTTATTGTAATTGGATGACCCCCGTGATCGATCTATTCTACTGCGCTAATACATGTAATAAGGGACTTGAAAGGAAGAGGCGAAAGCCACGATACATGATTGGCAGGTTTCGAACAGTAAAAAGCCAGCAATTAGTGCGAAATTACGCCGCCTATCCGGCACCCGAGCTTTCGGGACTGCTGCAAGGCTGTCGAATGCGAGACTTCACTCGCTCGTATTTAGTCACATGACCACATTCCATGCGCGCTCCAACATGTATCGCAGCGTGCATGATGCGGTTGCCTTCTGGCTATTCGACATCATTCGAAGCCATCGATCTCAGAGGCTGCATCGCCGGTAGCGTAGTTTTCGAAGACTACTCACACACTTTCCAGAGACCGCACGAGGCTTTTTCGGAGATAGCCCCCACGCTTCTCGGGGGCATGCTATACATGGCTAAACCAAATGATCCAGGCACTATAACGTCGCTCTCTGGCCGTCTCGAGTCGGCTATGCAAGACTTCAGTACCCTCTTTCAAAGGATGGCGATACGCCCTTGACAAGAGAACACAAAGGCGTTGCTGTGTGTAATTTGCTTGGATAATTTAAGGTGCCCTTTATCACAAGAAGCAGGTACGACTCGCTCCAAACACGCTCACATTTTCTAATCTTGGCGACTGGCCCTAATGCCCCCATCGACAAACGCACAGCACACCCGCTACTGTCGTCTTCATCCAAATCTCTTCCAAAATCTTTAGCACAGTGCCTTTATAGTCCAAGCAGATCGTATCTTCCCCATCCGTAGCGTAGTCATCTCCGGCTTCGCATTCCTCGTCAACACTAGCGTTAATCGACGTGTACCCAGTTACGGATTGTTGTTGTAAGCTTCTTTGATCTCTCAAGCCCTTCAAATACGGATACCACTGCTTCGTATTGAGACATGAGAAGCAGCAAGGCAGCCTGGACCCAGAAACCTTGACCACAAAGTCGCGTGCTCTATCGCCAGACGATAGAGCCTGCTGGAGTATGCACGGAAGCTGAGCAGGGTGTATGTGAAAGAGACCCAAGTGGATACTAAAGATTTCTTGGAGCTCCATAATGAATATGCTGGTAGGGGAGGCGGAAGGCGCTGGGCGCTGTCGACATGGTACCGAGAAGTAAAGAAATGAACGCGATGCTAGTAATCCTCAGTAGTCGATTAGTATCCCGGATCCGTCGCCCCGGAGTATCACTATCACGGAGCCTTAACCCGCTGATGGGCAACCTTTTGGGGGTCTTTCACGAAAGACCAATCGGAATGAGTGGATCAGACAAGCAAGGTGCTCCGATTGGATTCTATCAGTACGCTGGTGACAACCTCCCGGCAAAGCCTCCATCCATCAATTGGCGCGCCATACAGTCGAAGATGTCGTCATCAGTAGGAGTGTTTAATGCTGAGGATATCCACAAAGAAACGGACAGTAAGGCATATGCTATGGAGGAGGCGGTGGAGGAGGAGGCAGCGGTGGTGGTGGAGGTGGAGGAGGAGGCGGAGGCGGAGGAGGCGGAGGAGGAGGAGGCAGAATCACCGTTAGAGGTATGGCATTCATCCATGTAGGTCTTCATTCATCATGTTTTTCTTCCATCTCGTGTCCGTCTCCCGAGCTTTACTTCTACGTGACCGTCGTCCTTCTTTCCCTTCCCTCATATCAATTCAAAAAAACTACTCAGTCATATCAGGAGCTTCACCATGCGCTCATAGGCCAGTACGCCAAAAAGAAATGAATCGCAAGCGCAACATGGAGGCTTCGTTCCTTCAAGGCTTCGCGACCATCGGTCGGGGCCTTCGCGGGTTGCTCATCGATTCGGCTGCCAAAGCCCTCAGTGCTCCATGGCTCATCCTTCGGCTTCTCATCCAGCCATCGCGCCATGGAATAGCTGTTAATGTCTTTGGAGGAAACATCCGGCTATGAAGAGCTCAGTTATCCGTGAGGGAGATGGCATCAAAACACACACATACCTTTCGCTCCATTTGAGGAGTTCTGCCATTCGGCGCGGTATCAACGGGCGCGGCTGTCTCGGTGATGTTCTTTAGTTCCGTCAGGTTCAGGATCGATTGCAACAGTCGAAACATTGTTTAAGAGAGAGGCAGTGTCTGTAGTCGAGCTTGAATGAGCAAGGCCAGAGAAAACTGACGTGGTGGATAAGTTCAAGAGATGCCCACCTTCGTACGGGACACCCTGAGTCTTATGCTGCCAGCGGCACGACGGTTCGCAGCTCGCGCCTGCATTTCTGCAACCATTCGATCGGTGAGGCGATATCCCAACCCTCTCTTGCGCCAGTTGCAGTTCATGAGTTGGGCACGGCTGCCGCATGTGCCATCCACCCTGCGACCTCATGCAAAGACCTGGATGATGTGGCAGGTCGTCTGATAGTCTCTCCACCAGCCGCTGTTGAGACGCCGTCCCGACGCCCTCAATTGCTCTCCATAATCCCTTCGGTGGTGCCCTACGCCAGCCAACAAATGTTCTCCGGCTGCACGCTGTCAAAGAAGGCACCTGGACCTCACGACCCTGGCTCATGCTGCAGCAAATGCGGGATGACGATCAGATTGAAGCTGCGGGCTTCCAAATTTGGTGCGTCCAAAGGGCAAGGGCGAAGAAAGGAGAGCACACTTCGACTTTTCATAGGGGTGTGCTTGTATCCGACCTGGCCCTCCATTTGACGAGATAGGGGCTTTGCCGCCATGGAATGCTGTTATATCGAGCTGACAGCAGACGGTAGAACGGACCATTTGACACCGGGCATGTCACCTCCTGCACGATCACCAGGGATTGGCAATCCAGTGTCACCATCTCTGAGAGCATCTGCAACTCTAGCGCCGCACCCTCTAGATTTGCCTCGAAGCCCCTGCCCGAGGTGATCGCCCAAGGGCTACCCGAAAAGGTCGTGGCCACGCCAAACACCACAGATGGCCCGAGCCCACCAACGTTATCAACTTGAACGATTGATCTCGCAACCACTGATCATCAGATGTCTGTAAAACTTGGAGGTTGAATAAAAATTCCTCTAAAGGCTTCGTTCTTAGCTTTGGAGAAATTCCCTTCACTGCATGTTGAGTTACCCCTGTTCAAACAAAGATCATTATTTGCGTGGCCACGACTTTTCGGGCAGTGGCCCTTAGCCGTAGGGCTCGCGATGGGGCTGCGCGCGTGTTCGGTGGAGATGCGGGCATGGCTGATCGTCCGGCGGGGATCCCTGCAGGTGGGTGCGCGCGCTGCAGCCAAGACCGCGCGAGCTGCAGTGCGCCGAGCCGGGATGGCGCCGGGTGCGAGATGGCGCGCAGCCGAAATTGCAGGTGCTCTTGACGCTCCATGAAAGCCTCCACCTCAGTGGCCTCCACTGTTGGACCCGCGAAACGAATCAGATGCTCCTGTACGCCCCGCACACCGGCGAACAAAACCAAGGCCTCGCCTCTCAGAATCGGCAATTCCCTTGCCCTTTATGCACAAAATGCCACATCCGCGCCTCGTTATTCGTCCCTCGCATCGATCTCCTTTCTTGAATGTTTAGTGCAGGTCAGTGTAAGGCGCAGCGTCAGCGCTCACGGGCCACAGTTCCAACATAAAGGTAGCCAATCAGACCTAACGACGGTTCAGCCTTGCAGCCTGTATCCATTCACGCCAAAGAATTGACTTCCGGGATCATTCTGGGGGGTTACTGTGGTTCCCCGCACAGATCCTCGAATTACCTCCTACAGTTCTATTCTTAAGACGTGCCGAGTGTTGTATGCACCAGAAAACAATCACACATATACAGTGCTGAATGAAGTGCCAGTAAATTTTCTACGTTGCCAAACTCGTAACTCGGGAGTTTAGCCAGCTAGCTATTGGCTAGTTGATCACGTGAGGCAAATGAGTCCAAAAGCGCACTCTCCAGCATGTGGCCAGTTGCAGCCATGAAAATTGGCGTAAAGTTGAATAACCTAACTCAGAAGGAAGTATCTTGGAGCGTTCTCCTAACACCCCTACCGACGACCTCCATCGACAAAGCGGCAAGGGCAAGGAGCAGCTGCAATACGAGGTCTTGCTACCCCCGAAATCCGCCCTCGATGCCCGCTTTCGCTACGCTCCGATAACGATGTGGCCGCCGCCCGCGAACGCTTGTCCGTGTGCTGCGAGGCTGCATGGTATTCTCAACCCGCGAAGTCCACAGATCGCACTATCTCGCTTAAGAAATTCAGTCATCACTGCAGTTCCAGGGCAAATTGGAACGCGAAATCCAATCCAAATTTCGAAGACTGGGCAATTAACTCAACGGTCTCTTAGCATATTTAGGACGCGAGGCCTGGTCCAGAACCGAAGGGCTTGTTGCACTGCCGTGTGCAAACAAGAGTAGCATAGCAGAATTCCATAACACACGTGGGCGAGAAGCATGGACAAATCTTTTTCTGGTTGAAGAAACCTCAAATCGCCACCTCTATCAGCAACCTCCTTCGGCACAAGCGCGAGATTCACAAGACGTCACCTCCATTCGCGACCTATTCCGACACAAGCGGGAAGTCCACAAAATGCGAACCTCACGCAAGCAGTCCAACTATCTGATTCCCACCGAGCCCAACCCGCCTACGACCTTTAGATATCAGGTTTCCCGTCGACGTCGCTTGTGGTATTCTGGTCCTGCTTTGAATTACCTAGCCGCGCAACTGCGGTCCAGTGTTCATACTCCGGGGCTTCCGACAGCCAACGAGTCGTTGCAGATTGTTCTTCCGCGTTTCGGTTCAGGTGGCGGAGACCTTGATGAAAGCTGGTGCTTGAAGAAGCTACCGGGCTGCTGTTGGCTTCAAGATTCTGAACCGCGCGGGGATGCTCGTCAGCACTGGCAACTCGGATCGTGGATGACAGTCTTTGGCAACAAACATACGCTGGCTGTAGCTTGTGCGATTCTAGGTGACAGCGCTCTGGCCTGGATAGCGGGAGAAGACCCCGTATCCTCTTCCAAGCTCCTTTCATTGGCACCGTTCAGCGGCTTTGCGGTCATATCGTCTGATTGCAGGCTGTCAGCGCCGGGCAACAATGCCAAATCATAGGTGCCCACAAAGCAACATACCTTGGTATCCGGAAAAAAATATGAAAGAAGAGACTTCGGTGTACGGGAGCTTCTGGGACGACGAACAGATCAGATGAACACCCAGAATGCGTGGGGAGGCTGCCTTTATGCTTGGGCGAACATCTCATGAAACGCTAGCTAAGAGGCTCTTCAAAAGGAGTACTGTAGGCAAGGGTTGGGCGACGTTGATGAAGGAGTGGACCGCTGGGCAACAATACAGCTCCTCCAGAAGGACAGCGGTGAGAGATTCGCGTCGGATTGATGAGGCACTCGGGCCCATAAGAAGTTCGGGATGCTGTGACAGGTCGCCTCAGATACCTTTTCCGCCAGCCCCTTCCCCATTACGAAAACTTCACAACGTCATCTATCCCGCGTGGCACCCGCATACCCGCTAAGCACGAGTAGTGTACATTCCTGCTAAGCAAGAGTGGTGTACGTTTACTAGGTTCCATATGACAAAGAAGGCAAACACCAGAGTCGAATAGCCACGAGGGCGCGATTTCGGGATGGCGTTAGGGTGGAACTGTGGAGAAGTCGACCTCGGGTCGGCCTCGAGTCAAGCATCGATTTTGATTTGATGGAAACAGATGCATCGTCGTCCCGTGCTAAGATGCCTGCTCAAAACCGGGAGATGTGCCGCTCTAGGGCCGGGCTCCCTCGGTAGGTGCATCCTCAGCCATTGGTGTCGGCGCCCGTGCAGGTGTCGGTCAAGTTGCGCAGGTGTCGTGGGAATGCCAAGCTTGCGATCCATGCGTTGCTGCAGTGCAGGGAATTGGTATTCACGGGATATCAAGTGTTGCCACCGTGGTGAGCACATCAAGTTCGCGCACGGACCACACCCCTGGGATCTTCGTGCCCCCTTGAGAAGTCGGAGGCGACAACAGCGATTGAAGAGGGAAGAAGGCTTAACAAGCATCTCTCCTGGGGTGCCAAAGAAAGCTTTGCTTCTAACACGATAAGTCGAATTTAGGATTCGGCCTGGACGCGAAGCCCGCAATTTTGAAGTGGCCCTTTACGCTATCCATAACGGAACGCACGACGCACCCGGCTATCCCGCATTGGCGCACAGTGCTTGGACATGTTCGAGGTTTAGTTCAGGTTACCCGATCTATTCTCCTCTTTCCAGTGCTATCGGTATTGCAGCTTCACTGTCGACGTCCCCGACACAAGTCGCCAGTTTTGCTGCATTTCGCCCCGTTTTAGCGCGATTTCAGACTGCGCATCATAGCCTGAGTGCCAGCATGAAGCTATGGAGGCGTTGCGCTTGAGTAAAACGCCAATGATGATTCGACGAAAGACGGATGCATTGTCGCCCATGCTAAGTTGCTTGCTGAAAGAGTGGGGATGTGCCGCTCCGGGGTCGGGCTCCCTCGGTAGGTGCCGTCAGTCATTGGTGGTGGTCAGTCCGCGCTTCGACATGCCATCGGAGGACCCGACGGCATGTCCCATCAGTGTAACCAGTAGAAGGGTATTGCCTGCTCACACCGATCTTATGTCGAGGAGACGGGACCAAGAGAGCGTAAAATGGACAATGACAGACGGGCGGTGAAAACGAGGCGACACGGAGTAACGGCTTTCGTGGCCTACCAAGGGCATCGAGGTGCGTCTATGAAGGCTTTATTGAGAGACTAGAACCGCTTTGCATCATGCGGATGTCGTGAACAACCCGGGCTCACAACCTATCCCGGGTTGCCGTTGATCACAACGCCTTGAACGGCAGACATATTTGTGAGGGGAATGGATGGCCTTGCCCTTCAACCTTAAATTCACCGGTCCACAAAGCTCGTGCGGGGGATGTATCTGGAGCAAAATTACAAGAAGAGGTGTTGGGAACCTTGGCAAGGTATCTCTGGGCTGATCTATTTGAGGGGCGTGTCACTCACCGCCCGGCAGAATTAGAACTATTCCCCATCTACTACCTGACTTGCAGATCACGTGGATAAAAGGTCTCGGTACGCTGTGAACTGAATCACCCATTCAACCATCCCGCATCGGTGCGCAATAACAGAATGCGATCCGGGTTCACTTTGAAGAATCAGATCTGGTCTTTTCATTCCGCCAACATTGATACAACGGCTTCACGACCGAAGTCACCGACACAAGTCACCTAGTATACAGACAAGAACTACCATAAGACAAAACGTTTCACAATCTAAAGACTACCGAAAAGGTTTTCCTATGAACCGTAATCCAACCCGAGTACATTCGATATCTATACAGATCGGAGTGCCGCTAGCTACACTTCGCGAAAGCGCAGTTTAGCGACGAATCACAGCTGAAGCTATGGGCGCGAGACCACGACTGCAGCTGGATTACACCCGCCCATAACAAAGCAGTCGCTCAACGAACTCGACATCCACAATATCATAGAAAAAATCAAGCTACGGCACGACATCAATTTCGATCGCGACCTATCATTCCGGCCAAATCTGGATGGCGCAAAGGGCCACGAGAAGTTCAAGGCTTCGCATGGCCGTCCTTGACATCATTGTCCGCATTGAGTCGCCCTACAGTATTCTAGTGTTCTTCGTTTGGAGTCTCGGTACTCTAGCGGGCTAAGGTGTACGACCTAACGGCGCCCTGATCAAGCTGGCGGAGACTTTGAAGGAAGTCTACGCTTGAAGTTACAACGCTTCTAGTGCTCGGCTGCATATTTTCGTGGATGGAGGAGCCCTATTCTCAATTGAGCTGATCGTTAGCTGTCGCTTTGGGTCGCTTTGGGTTAGGATTACCCGGACAGTGTCTCCCACCACTTCATCTAGACCAGTCAGAGTCTGAGAGCCCGAGGGCACATTTTCTCCAATGGGTCCGCTCTTCTCCCCATTCGCTTTAGGCGCGTTGTTGTGGGTCATCTTGTTTTTTAGTTTAGTGACTGATTCAATGTCAGGATTGGGTACAAGTACTTCATTCAAGGAGCATACTGTAGATCAAGAACACGGCTTCTGTCTAGAACTTGATCGAGAATGTTGGAGGTAATTAATTACTGGGGCGAGAGGGCTCCATTTTATGCCTTGCACTGGTCTGCCTCACTGGACCCTGCACGCCAATACTGCTTCTTGCATTTGCTTATCTTCACACGATGGTGCAGGGGAAGAAAAGGCAACCTGGCTGAATGGCAGCGTTGTTGGCATCTCATGTGCCCCATAGCGAGATTTTCTCGTCGGGGAGCGGTATCTGCGTGTCTCAGTTACGAGGTTACCCAATCAGTCCCCAGACTCTACGCCGTGGCTACAACGCTAAATTTCGCAGTAGAAATTTAGACTGCCCGATTAGAGGCCCACTTTTAAATTTATGTATTTAGTTCGGCAAGCAGAGTTTAGCGCGCCACCGGTAAGCATTTGCCCAATCGAACCCTAACGCAGCGAATGAAGCGTCCTAACCTGCGTGCCTGCAGACCCACCATAGCAATCCTGGCGGAGTCTCGTGGGAATAGCACGTCTCAGCCTGATCCTTTCTCGATCTAGTCGTCCGACGAGGCTCCTGAGTGCTCTTCACACCTTTTAATATCGACTGCCAGCAACCCGATCCGCATATTCTGCATCGTGGTGTCTGAATTCAACCATATGATGGGCTTTGGAGACCCCGTGGACATCCCAGACAGGATTTCGGCGTAAAGAGTGTGTTAGGGCGTTGACGAACTTGTCTCTGAAAGTTGCGGGAGGCCATAAAGGCACGCATATCTGCCTAACTAAAAGTGATCACTGTGCAGTTTAAATATCACCGAGGTTAGGCAAGAGAATCAAATTCCGTTCCAGTAGAAGGTATAGAAGTAGTAAAGTTCAGGAAACTGACACCGCAGTTCATGTACGTTCGCCACGACTAAAATTATTCCAGTTCTCCTGCTCCGCCGTTTCATGAAGCCATCGAGTCATCGAATATGACTGCCCCTTCTCCAGAATCTGATCGCACTGTAATAGGTCATAAGTTTGTGCACACACTGACACGCTTTTACCACTGCTTGGGGTACCCCCATGGAATTTCAAGAACCCACGCGCGATGTCAAGCTTCAAGAAGTGCAAATTAGACTGCCTCTTGATTGATTAGCTGCTTACTAGCTGGGCTGCTTCTCACAGTGGTGTCGAGTGAGCAAGAATTGAGCCAAGTAGTCATCAAATTCGTGTGCCCAGACTTATGACCTAGTACTGTATCCCCGTAGCAGCACTGGTGGTTGAAAGCTCTGAGGCTCTAATCGTTCGGGTTTGAACCAGCGGTAGACCGCGATCCCCAAGAATGACATCTCTGTCAGCAATCTGAATCTCCTGAGATCATTGGGATTACACACTTTGGTTTCAATCGTAACGTCTTTGCCGCGGGGCCAGCCATCGTCTCGGATCTGTACTTCCTGCATAGACTCAATATCGTAAGTGGGCAGTCTCTGCACGTTTCGAAGATTCTTACCTTCGCAACATCTTCAGCGAAGATCTCTCCAGTAATTTGGGCTTCAAGAGAGGGTAGACCTTCTCCTCCAGCAACTTCGGCCTTCCTAGCAATCTTTTGAGTTGCGTGTTCCTTAGCCATGCTACCTTTTCGGGTCGGAATTCGTTAGTGTTTACACCAGGCGCCAGACACTTCAGCATTCAGGAGCTTACCTTGCCCCTCAAAGATAATGACAATGTACAGAAAGACGTAGGAAACGAGCAACTAGCTAAGAAAGGCCGGCTAGTCGTGGCATCAAAAGTTCTCAGCAAGACGAGAATCAGCGCTGAGCGGGAAGCATTCCTCAGACTGGAGCTAAGTGGGCCACCGCGCTTTTATCCCATTATTTGGGTCTCAGGAGGGCTGTGACGTTGTCCCATTTTTGCCCTCAAGTGTACAGTTAAATCGGCCAGCTTATCGCGCAGACATCAGGCAGGGCAAGAGAAGGCAACTTGCTGCAAGCTCAGTCGTGATGGTCTTCTATTTACTGAGTGGGAAGTTCGCCTTGGATGTGGTAGCAACTTCTTGACGTACGATCCGGGTCTCCAGCGGGAGCCTGAGAGCGGGACAAAAAGATGGTGTTGCCACATCCACGGCTCCCACAGATCTAGTGACTCCCCCGCAAGTTCAAGGATTATAATCTTTGAGCTTGGGTTCTCGACACTCAACGGAAGTACGTCAGCGGCTTGAGATTACTCGAACGACTGCTCATCGCATGCCTGATCAGGATGGAGAGTATGATGGCATTGCGAAATACGGTCGGGCCCCTCATAGTCAGGAAACTATCACGGCATGCCGAAAGCATCACTGCACCATCACCTCTCTTGGAAGGTTGCTAAGGGAAGGGCCTGCTAATCATCCAGCGCCGCTTTTAGATACTTCGGGTCTGGTAGGGGGAAGAGGAAACTGAAATCTGGCGGAATTCGAAAAGTCGTCGACCCTGGAAAACCTCCGTGTGGCAGTTTATGAGTACTCGTGGGATAGTAAGTCAATTCTCTACGCATTTTACAACGATTTGATTATGAGCAGCATCAACGAGGGTTTTGATTGCAATCATCGAAGCATTGGCGGACAGCTGTGAAGGGTTTCAGAGACTTCAGCGCTAATGCTAAGACTAGCCTTGTATTTTAAAAGCACTACGACTATCTGAAGTACACTGCCTCTACATCGATATCTGGACCACCAGTGACCTTGGAACCTACGTTGTGTCCTCCTCGGTAGCGTCTCCTCCTTTCCCGGACCCTTTCCCATTATGGTCGACCTTGTCAAGGCGTCCAACAGCTGTCCAGTAACCATCATGTCGGCTCTCCGAGAGCCACTGAGTCATGGAGTAGGGCACTTCGCTGTTTTGATCAAGCTGCTGGAATCGCTCACTGAAGTGGGCTCTTGCAATGCTATCATCCGCTAACGGATTCGTTGTCTTGCACCATTTGTTAGCGTTACAATCTCGAGAGAGGAGTATGAGAGAGAAATACTCTTCCTGCAACTTTCTCCGCTCCGGTTGAAGCAACCTCGGCCTCAGCCGCGCGAGGGGTTACGGCTTCAGAGGTCTGGATCGTCTCTCCATTGACCCCGTTTGCGACATCCGCTAGGTATGCATTGGCTCTAGTCATGTTGTCTGTGGAGAAACTGGCCACTTTTCGGGGACGCGGACAGCGTCTTTCTGAAGAAAGTAATTCGAATACGAGTGCGGTAATGAAATCTGGGCTCCGACGAAGGATCTGTGAGGTATGATAAGGAGTTGAGCGTATGTGTTCAGCGTCCAACACGCGGAAGTGGCTAGCCTTTATACCTAGTGGGGGGGCTCCCCGGATATGGATGAATCACCCCTATCTCACCGTGCCGCACTGGTATCACTTACACGTCACTGAAAGAGGGCTCGTCCTGGCCTCATTCTCAGAATTCATGCATTCCTACTCGCTTTAGCGTATTTCCCGTACGCGAATTCATCTTTCGCCCCGTTTTAGCACGCTCCATATGCAGATATTTCACATGGGGACCATGGCTGATACGACACTTTTGGGCATGAACATAAACGTCGGGGGAGCAAGCTGGCGGTGGAATTTGGCACCAAAATGAGGCACCAATCGACGTTGGGAGCCTTACCGGCCCCAGCAGCGCGCAGACTAATCAAGAGATCGCTGTGTAGCTCTGAGATCACACCTATGGGCAGACAAACGTTCAAACGGCGACTTCATTTAGATGTAAAGGATCTTCCAGGGGCTCGTTATGGTGTTGTGTGGTTGGAATACAAGGATGTGTCCTCCCGCCCGCACAGACGTCATTTTCCCCTCGAGCGGAAAATAGCGTCTGTGCGCCAAACTATCCTCCCGTCGATCTAGAACAGCAGCCCAGCACGTGTTCTACGCAGCCAATTTAGCTGATTGGACCATCCACCTTTCTTGCGTTGAGCAACAACTTCGAGGAAACGACGTTACTGCAATGCTTCGAACACTCCGGGCACTACTGGCATCATGCTCTGGCTGTTTCTGCATGCGATCACTGCCAACCACGGTCCTCCAACGTCCGGCAACGAGTGGGAGTACGTGAGCAGCGTGACTGTGTTCCAGCTGCTGTGCTTATGGACTGCATGACCAAGATGACGAGTGTGCGGGCATTTCGAGATGATGGTGAGGGCGGCTTGGCATCTTGAAAGTGTCAGTACTTGCCGAAAGCATCGCGGCAACAGGGTAGGGGCGCAAGGTCGCAGCATGGGCGTGGTGTTAAGCGAATGGCCTTCCAATCAGACCCTTCCGAGTTGGGCGGTTTCCAACTCAACCAACCGTCATTGGCCCATTCGTGGCACAGTGGGGGTCCAAGCCAAATCTGGCTCCCCACAAATGGGGAGCCAGATTCAGCTTAGTGTTTGGTGAGCTCTGCCTCAAATTTTTTTCTACTCGTCAGATAACAACCCAATAACAGTGAGCAACTAATCTCATGTGCTAGTCATCCAAAATCTCTATCTATCCCGCAGAAACTTTGAGAGATTATTCGCGAGTCCACCGGCTGCCCTAATACACGACGGCCTCGACATCCTTGCCCCACACCTTTCCTCCGAGATGTGGGAACTCTAACCTCACATCGACGCTACTTCGGCCGTGGCGACTACTCGCCTTCTTTCTCAGGCTTGTCCTTACTCTGGTCCACCGAGTTGCAGCATGCTACCGCAGTCCAATATTCATCGTGAGGGGTTTCCAGGAACCAACGAGTTATCGAGTATGGCCCATTGACGGTGTGGTTAAGCTGGTCAAGCTTCTGGAGGCTTTGATGGAAGCTAATGCTTGAAGTACCGTAACGGGCGGAAGAATCCTGAGCCGCGGGTACCAGTAAGCATGGGCCTTCGGATGGAAGAGAAGTACCTGGGTATCGTTTCGAGTGATCTCCCCCATATCCTGAGTAGTAGGCCGTCTCTCTCCGGAGCTTTGATTATGCTCCCCGTCCACCTGGTTCGAGCGGTTTCCAGCCATTTTCCTCGACGTTCAGTGGCTGTCACTGTCAGTACCGAGCCACAACGGACATCACATGAATAGTAGAACCTGACTGAAACATACGATGACGATGGAGGTTCGATACGTGTTGATGATGAGTACCGAAGTAATATGGTTAGCAAAGAGCAGGATAAGACCAAGAGCGGGGAGGCCGTCTTTTTATTTGCGGATGACAGCCCTCGTGTTTTCACTGTGCTCTACCTTCTATTGAGCGGCCACATCGAGGATGGTTATCGCGCAGAAATGCTGCAGAAAGAGAAGGCAGCTTGACCGGTCCATTTGCAAGCTGCAGTGGAGTCTCATTGGCTACCTACAGTAGCAGGAGGACATGGATGAGAGCCGCGAGACAGCTCAGGATCTACATTCATCTCATGATTGGACAATGATTACTGTGATTGTCAATGAGCAAATCGAGATTTCCGCCTGAACCGGGGCGTGCGTTCGTTCTGCTTCGAAACCACGCCGGAGAATATGCATTTGTGCCCCATAGCATGTCGGGATGGGCCCATAGCAGGCAGGGATATGCCCATATCAGGTGGGGATGTGCTCAGAGGTAGCATTATGTAATGGACCCATAGTTGTAATGGACGCTTAGATCATTGGCTCCTCTCACATCTTTGGCACTTGTGGCGTTCCTGCTGAATTCACGACACCATAATTGGCTCCAGCTAAGACGACCTGCATTAGCCATGTACTAG
This sequence comes from Mytilinidion resinicola, assembly GCF_010093595.1. NCBI lineage: Eukaryota > Fungi > Ascomycota > Dothideomycetes > Mytilinidiales > Mytilinidiaceae > Mytilinidion > Mytilinidion resinicola. Next base: position 68,110 of record NW_022985470.1, read on the forward strand.
TCCTGCATTAGCTATGCACTAGTCCTACGCCTCTGGAGGCAGTGGAGCGCGAGCCTGATGCGCGCGAAGGCCTCCGGACCGCGGGCAGCGCTCGTATCCGCGTAGGGGAGGCGCTGTTCAACTGGGAGATGACCATAAAGTGTCAGTCTTCCCCGTAAGGAGCGCTGTTCGACGGGGGATGACCCTAAAGTGTCAACCTTCTGTGTGACGAGCGCTGTTTAACGGGGGGATGGCTCTAAAGTGCCAGCCTTCCCCGTGATGATCGAGCCTAGGTAAGGGAAATCCGGACCTGAAGTCGCAGGCTGCGATGAAGGTAGTTTAGCCACGTTCGGATTGAGTGGCATATGCTCCGCGAGCTATGTTGCACTACGCCGATGCTGCGCGGGTGAGACAGACCATTGCACTCGCCATGTTGCTTGCACCAATCAGCTTGCAGCCTGCTAAATCCGCGGATGAGCAGGCACGGCAGGGTGCAAGTCAATTGGACCGTCCACCTTTCCTACCCTGCCTGGCAACATCAAGGAAACGCCATTACCGCAACACGTCAAACGTTCCGGCTCTGCTGGCATCTTGGTCGGACTGTTTCTGGAGGTGATCACTAGGCCTCGACTGCGTTGCAATTCCGTTATTGGCAAGCGAGTTAGCCCATTCGTGGAGGGGTGTGCGGTTCGCGATAATTTTCGCTATCAAGAGGGACTGATACTGAGATGAATATACTTTGGGAGTTGAGGAGCTTGAGTGAATGAAATACGCGCTGAGGATGTATTGACAGTAGGTCATCGAGTCCACCGATCTGCGCGCCAATTTCCGATTGATTCTATGCAACTGTGAAATTACTGCCGAAGAGCGAAGAGGTAAAGAAAGTGTTAAGCGTTGCCTCCAGAACTAAACTCGCTGTGACGGTTTCACAAACAGAGTACGTGGAGCTATGCTAGTGTTTTCAGGCTTCTGGAAAGCTTCGGTACTCTCAGGAATGAGCCGGGAGCACGTCATTTTTCAATTTGTTCCTGAACGACGTCAGCTTTCCTACATATCAGCAGCTAATTTCTTCATTTGGTACCTTCTATATACGAATTATCGAGTTTTAAACACCCAAACTGAAACTGGTCCTTTCTCAATCGTTGGTGGGGATGGGTTGTAGTCTCTTTAACCCCCAAGCGAGGACCTTGCCTGGTGTTGATGGTATTCTACACACCGCAGGGTCTCAGCCTGATGCATACCCAAGTCGTATCGAAGCTGACATGTTCATCTGCAACATTCTTCTCAGTTGATCAGCTTAGTTCATCCATTTCCCATATTCTGTACCCAAAGATGACTATCCAAATTCCAATGCCGTTTATCCAATATTCTATGCCGAATGTACTATCTCCAACTTTCGTACCCCTACTTCGGAGCGGTTGCACCCCACTTAGTAGGCGTGTTCCACCCTCTACGTCCGCTACTATGCCACTTGCATGTTCCGCCTCAGGTAACCATCCCAAAGCGAGTACCGTTCCACACCAGTTTCAAATTTGAACCGTATAATTTATCGGAAGGCCACTTCCACTTGTATCATTACCACTTAAAATCTGCTCCCTGTGGCACTCTCTGCTCGACACAGCCACATGGAACATGTCCATATTTGCGAAATCACCATTCCCCTGCTCTAAGCCTTATCACTTGAGGCGCCGCAGATCACACATTATCTCCTCTAATTGTCAATAGCTGCGGTTAGCACTAGGCCGACGTGGACTCAACGACAGTCGTTCGTTTAGAGTGGCAGCGGCTCCGCAGCCCCACATGGATGCTTGACCATGTAAAAATCACTCAGCCTGCGAGCGCGTCAAGGCTTTTCGCTTTCTCTGTAAATATCGAATTCCAGCCTCACTCAAAGACGAGAGCGGAAAGATTCGATGCTCCAAATCCCTTTCCGGCCATCACCGTTAACTAGATTTTCAGAATGCGGAACCTTCTTTCTAGAGCTTCAAAGTGCAGGAAAAGGACTACTGGAAGTATGCATTCATATCTAGGACAGAGTGGGGAACAATCAACTTAAGTTGATAGATTGATTGATTTGATTTGGTTCAACCAAATCAATCAATCAATCCGAAGAGGTGGATTTTATCAATCAAATCAACTTCAAGGCATCAAATTGATTGATTTGATTGGTTTGATTGATTCCTATTTGCGGAGCGTAGATAGAGTATCCTATAGAGAGCCCACCTAGCAGAAGTGCTTACTAAGCAGTCTCCTAACCCTGATTTTCATCCTAACTCACATCAACGCGTCCAACACCATACCACCTCTGTACAATATCGCACCCAGCAATGAATCAGAACCTTCAGAACGTACAGCAGGAAGTTATCGCACGCGCAAATCGAAAGAAACCTCCCCGTAAGGTTAATTCTATGCGCGCCGAAGTCAACACGAATGAACACGTCGAAACACCTGCCACGAACGACGACGA
>NW_022985470.1:70665-72065 GCF_010093595.1 Mytilinidion resinicola
TTTACCATCGAAAGCAGCGCCAGAAGTTCTGGCTCTGCAAGTACTGCCACATACACAGAATACCTAGCGGCGAGTTCAACGTTGAGAAGGCTACTTCGTCAGCTATGGCTCACCTAGGGCGGCAACAGCGTGGCCACAGCGTTGATAAAGATGGCCAGATCAACTTCTCTACTCCAAACCAGACGTCAGTGTTGGCGACAATGCAGTTCCAGGGCATTAATGTTCCACAGGACGTGGCCAACAAGCTGGCGGACAGCTTCAATCGGGCGAAGTTTCTACGCGCTGTTCAACACTGGGTTGCTGATGATAATCAGGCTTTACGCGTTATTGAGAAGCCTGCCTTCCGCAGCATGATCGCTGCTGCTAGACCTATCGCCGAATCAAGCCTATGGAAGACCTATCGTACACTCCGAGAATCCATCATAGCCGAGTACAATTCCTATATACCCGCCGTGATTAAACACCTCCAGCAGGCGACTAGCCTCATCCACATATCATTCGATAATTGGACTTCAGTTGGCAACAAGCGTGCGCTTACTGGGATATGTGTACATCATCTAAACGAGAATGGCCGGCCAGAGGACTACTTGTTAGGCCTGCCTGTTCTTCTAGGCCAGCACTCAGGCAAGAACATCGCGGAGATAGTCAGCTCAACGTTACAATTGTTCAAAATTAATGCTAAGCGCCTTGGCTACTTCGTACTTGACAACGCCACAAACAACGACACTGCTTTAATAGCGATGGCCGATGAGTTCGAGTTCAGCATCTCCCAGCGTCGGTTACGCTGTACCTGCCATATTCTCAACTTAGCTGCCCAAGCAATTATATGGGGTAAGGATAAGGAGGCATTTAAGAGCATGGACGTGAATATACGGGTAAAATCACGTCTCTAATCTTATTGCTATTCTACATTGCGCTAACAGTAATATAGGAAGAAGAACTGCTGATGGCAGAGTGGAGGAAAGCCGGGCCTATCGGGGTGCTATTCGACGTTATATCATCTATTAGCGCCTCTCCACAAGCCCGAGAGCTGTTCATTAAGCTGCAGGCAGAGGACTTAAAGCGCCGCAACGAATCTTATAAACCAAAGGAGCTTATTAAGCCTGTCAGAACTCGGTGGAACTCTTACTACGATTGCTTTGAGCGCGCCTGCGAGCTCCAAGGCCCTCTCGACGCGTATATACACATGAAGCTCGAGGAATACAATATCGAAGCAGCATCTCGGCGCAAGGATACAAAGAAGGAGAAACCGCGGTGCTTTATCGAGGAGCGAGGGCTAAACGCAGGTAATTGGGCAACAATTACAGAGTATAAGCAGCTGCTTAAGCCGTTCAAGGATGCAACAACGTGGCTACAGGGCAGAGGTTCAGCTGGTAGCCACGGAGCTATTTGGGAAGTTC